>NC_142799.1:79543907-79683907 GCF_049724085.1 Artemia sp. Qi Xiang Cuo | reverse complement strand
ATAAGATATCTTCCAGTATGAGGTTATCGGCTAAACTAAAGTTGTTGTTTAAAAAAAAAAATCCAAGATGGTGCTGCAAGCACTACGTTTTGCACATGTAACATGTAAATTGTTATAATTGAAATAACCATTCATTGTTTCCTAGACAAAAAACAGAGAAAAAAAACAACCATTTTTTTTCCTAGTACGACTGAACTAACCACTCCAGCGCCCAGTGGTCCAATTGTTTACAACTTTACCACTAATAACAATAGTGGCTGGTCCCCAACAAGACGAAACGGAGCGTATTGGCTATTATCCAATAACAACGAAATGGTGCCTTCCAGTTATGAAACACTATTCCGGCTGTATAGAGAACAGTTTTATACGGGTAAGTTTATCATCTAACCATGGTTTTCCTACCATAATAATTATTATTAATTTACTAAACAAAGAGTATAAGACACAGATTAAAACTAAAATAGGCTCAAGAGAATCAACTATTAACAACACCTTACGTTTCATTTCCTAAATGTAAGTTTTAAGTTTGACATTCCTGGTAGTAAGATTTTTTTCGATAAGCACTTATCTTACTTAACTTATATTACCCTTATAAAACTTAATTTATTCTTAGCTAAATTAACTTGTAACTTAACTTCATAAAACGTAAGTTATCCTATCTTTGCAATATCCTTAAGCTGCTAATGATTATTAAATTACCTCTGGGACGCAAGGGATTGTTGGTGGTGCCAATTCACGAGAATTTAGAGGGGGGTATGACTATATCAAAATTTAGGTAGGAATTGTTACATTAATTTTTAATTTTTTCAATGAAAATACACCAAAAAGGTGTTTTTTTAAGATCTAGCCCCCCTTCCTGTAACACTCCCGAGGGCTATTGCTATGCTGCTTGGTTAAGACCATTTTACTTTCTTAGTCTAACTAAAGTTTGTAGTTTGTAATCTATAGAATAGTTTTTCTAAGATTTCTGAGAAAGTAGGAGTTTGCTTTTAGTTTTCCGTTCTTTATTCAGACAAGTTTCGATAATACACCACACTCAAATCTAGATAGTTTGACGAACCAAATTGAGATAGTTATAATGGGTGATATGGGGCGATTCTTTCAGCAACACATCCCTTTGACTGGACCCTGCTATTGAGTAATTAAGTTCTATGCATTTGGAAACTGTTGTAAACACTAAGCTTCTTTTATACCATGCTGATAATAAAAGCCATAAAAACATCTATTATTTAATTTAATATTAGCAAACCACCATAAACACTTAATTTTGCTGTACGAGCCTATATACATAAAAGCATTATTTCTCATGATTACTAACAAAAATATGTTTTAAAATTGTGTATCTATAAGCTGCTAGATTCCTTAATCTTTTATCCAGCTATTTTCAGAAAAAAGATATCATTTATGAGAAATATGAAAAACAATATTGAAAAGGCTTTATAACTTTTAAATTTATAACCATTTGTAAAATAAAATCATTATCAAATAAAATCCTTCTTTTCCCATTTGGAAATGTTTACCTAGGATTAGAGTTCAAAATCCAGGCCATACAAATAAAATCATTTTCTTCACACCAGGAACCTTTATTTGTTTGTGTTGATTTGCCTTTACTCTTTCTTTTTACTCTTTCACCATATTAGCAATCTGGGATTTTGTGTTTTTGGGAGTCTGGGAGTTTCGGTGTTTGGCTGCTAAGAACGACTCCAGGAGTTTTGGTCTAAATAACCAATTTTTAAATCGGACTTATTTTGCTTTGCATTCTTAGGTCATTTTGCAAGGAAGATGAAATATCTATCTAAAGGTAATGCTATAGCTATTGTCTTTCTTAAGGAGGGGTAGGCGTGTTCTTGGGGTAAAACATTGCAAACAAGAACGGTCAGTATTATGCTATAGCTATTGTCTTTCTTAAGGAGGGGTAGGCGTGTTCTTGGGGTAAAACATTGCAAACAAGAACGGTCAGTATTATGCAGGTATCCTCACTGTGTAGCATCAAGAGTGAAAATTAATGACAAGATTTACCAAAGAATAAAAGGAAAAAGCTTTCTTTTTTTCTTTCTTTCTTACCAAAGCTTTCTATTATTTTCTTTCTGCTACCCCCAAAATTCAAAATTTATAAAAGCAAAACGAAAAGTCATGGTGGTTATGACATAAAAATTTGTTTTAGGTCATCTCACCTCATGTCTATATTTCTGTGTTGAGAAGATGCAATGCCCTAAAAATTTGTCCTATATCGTCCATTTTAAACTATTAATTAAAAAAACTTCCCAAAAAAGAAGCTTTCTAAAGAAAAGTAAAGGCCATATTAAACTAAAGATCAGTAGAAATAGAAACCTTCAATTACTCAAACTCAAAACGACCAGAAATTACTATTCAAGAATAAATGAAACTCAAAACGAACAGAGATTAAATAAACAATCATAGTAAAAAAACATACAATAGGTACTAATATAAACGAATAAATAATTCTTAAAACGACCAAAACTTAAATTTAATATGCAAGTCAAGCTTGAAACGAACAAGAATCTCTACAGACAAGAGTTTGGGTTTTTGCCTCCCTCTCGCTCTGTAAAAATCTAAAACCTACTGCGTTACTGGCGTTCTACTGAAAACTATATGTGTCTTGAACGGTCTTGAAAAGTACAAATAAAATCAAACTGAATGTTTGATATATGATGCTATTAATTGATGAAAAACCGTAAGTTCAAGATTTTATTTCACTGTAAATTTTTTCCATTTTAATGCTGCAAAACCCGGAAAACAAAATATTTGTAATATAATTCCTTTTCAGTGAAACACCAATGACGTAATAGGCCTTAGACTTCTAAAGTTAGGGAAGAGGGCAGCATCCAAATTCTTGTTTGTAGTGAAGCTATATTTGTTTTAAACAGTCTTGGAAAGAACTAATTAAATTAAACCGAATGTTCGACATATAGTGATATTAATTGCTAAAAGCTCATCAGTTCAAAATTTTATTTTACGGTAATTTTTATGTTTACTTCAATGTAAGTACAAAAGAAACTATTTGTAATATAAATCGTTTTCAGTAAAGTGCCAATGACGCAGTAGGTCAAGGACTTTTACAGTGAGAAAAGGAGGCAAATCCCAAACTCTTGTTTGTAGAGATTTTTGTTCGTTTCAAGCTTGATTTGCATATTCAATTTACGTTTTGCTTTTTTAAGATTTATTTACTCATTTGAATTAGTACCAAATTGTATGTTTGTTTGCTATGACAGTTTATTTAATTTTTGTTTGTTTTGGTTTTGATTTATACTTTGATAGCAAAATATTTTTGTTCGTTTGAAGCTTGATTTGTATTTTCAACTTATGCTTTACTCGTTTTAAGGTTTATTTATTTATTTTGTATTACTACTTGTTGTATATCTTTTTTTGCTATGATTGTTTATTCAATTTCTGTTCGTTTTGGGTTTCATTTGTTTTTTAATAAGAATTTGTGGTCGTTTTGAGTTTGAGTAATTTTTGGTTTCTATTTCTTCTGATCTTAAGTTTTATATTGTCTTTACTATTCTTTAGAAAACTTCTTTTTCGGAAAGTTTTTTTAAACTAATTTATTTTCCATTTTGATTGCCGAAGTTTCAAGTTTTTCAAAATTCGCTATTTCAAAATAATTTTTCATTCCAAAAAAAATTACAGTTTAGGCAAAAACTATGGAATTAAGCTGAATATTTGATATGTAGTTATATTAATTACTGAAAGCTCACCAGCTCAAGATTTCATTTCGCCCAGGGCCGGCTTTAAAGCTTTAACGCTTCTAGGCCCAAGCGTGTTTGCCGCTTCGTTTTTGTATGATTTTCTCGGAAATCCTCAAAAAACCGGAATAGTTAAAGCCACAGGTCCTATTGGTAAATCTTGGTCTGGTTTCACTGCAATTTTCATTTTATTTTCACTGTGATTAAAAAGTAAAAAAAGAAAAAATTTGTCATATAATTGGTTTTAGTAAAGCGCCGAATACGCAGTAAACCTTATGCTTTTACCGTTAGGGAAATGGGCAGTAGCCATGCTCTTGTTTTTAGTGAAGACTATAGGTGTCTTGAACAGTTTTGGAAAGAGCTAATAAAATTAAATTGAATCCCTATGATTTTTGGAATAGAATATGGTTAATAAGTTTTTTTGGTTGGGGAGGCATGGAGGGTGGGCCAGGGTCAGCTCTCATGATCTTTGGAATGAAATAACATAAATGAACTTTTTTCTTCTTTTTTTGGGGGGAGGGGGTCTGCCCGTTGAGGGAGGACCAGTGGTTAGTTCTCATGATATATCATTGATAATTCTTTTGGGAAGGAAGGGGTATTGGGGCATGGAGGACCAGTGGTCAGCTCCCATAAGTTTTGGGATAAAATATTGTTAATAAGTGTTTTTTTTTTGGGCGGGGGAGGAGAGGGGGTCGGGCCATGGAGGGGCAGGGGCGAGTTGCCATATTTTTTTGGAATAAATAATTTTAAAAGTTTTTTTGGGTGGGGTGGGGGGGGGGGGGTCGGGCCATACACGGAAGGTCAGGGGTCAGCTTGCTTATGTTTTGGAATAAAATATTGTTCATAAGGTTTTTTTTACTGGGGTGGTTAGTTTGGTTTATCTTATCTTTGAAATTTTTTCAAAACCCTCAAATATGAACCATATAAGCCCCCAGACATAACATACAACACTTGCCCCAGGGATCGGGGGGGGGGGTTTGACTCTGGAGTTTTTGTTATCCGAAATTTTGACTTAATTTAACAAAATATCTATCTAAAAAATTCGATCGGATGGATTTGGGGTAAAAGGGCAGGAGGGTTAGAATCCCTCCGGTCCCTTTTGACTCTTAAAAGGGAACTAGAGTTTCAAATTTCCAAGAGAAAGAGCCCCCAAAGAAGCTATACGATCATTCCTTCCATGAAAGCCTTATATGCCCCGGTAAATAATTTACGACACTCGCCCCCAGCTTCTAGGGGGCTGTGTAAACCCCTGAGTTCTTATTCTATAATCTTTGGTCTATTTTGGAAAAAAATGAAAATCTCTAAAATTTGATCAGACACATTTGGGGAAAAGACCGTTGGTGGGGGGGGGGGGCTAGTTGCCATCAGATTATTTTGGACTCTCAAAAAGGGAACTAGAACTTTAAATTTCTAGTCATTTGAGTCCCCTCCGAAGTTTATCTCTTCAATAAAAATTTTGTATGCCTCTGGGCATAATTTACAACCCTTCCCGTGTGCTCTGAGGGGGGGGGGGGTGGGGTGTTGACCCTGAAGTTTCTGTTATCTGATTGTTGGACTATTAAAAAAAATGACTAACTAAAAATTTTGATTGAAAGCATTTGGATAAAAAGAAGGTTAGTGTGAGGAGGGGGTAGATACCCTCTTTTCAAGTTTGAACTTTAAAAAGGTAACTAGAACTTTCAATTTCCAATTAAATGAGCTACCTTTGAAGTTTATACGACCACCCCTTAAATAAAAACCTTGTATGCCCTGGGTGCATAACTTACAACACTTGCCTACTGGTTCTGAGGGGTTGTGTCAAACCTGGAGTTTTTGTTATTTTTATCTTTAAACGATTCTTAACAAAAAAGCTATCTCAAGATTTTGACTGGATGAGTTTTGGAAAAAAGGGCCTTGGGGGCGGGACTAGGTGCCCTCCGATCAATTTTGAATCTTAAAAAGGGCACTAGAAATTCCGATTTGCAATCTAATAAGCTCCCTTTGAAGTTTATACCACCATCTCTTCCATAAAACCTTATATGCCCCAGGGGCATAACTTACAACACTTGCCCGTGGGTTCTGGGGTGGGCCGTGTCATCCCTGGAATTTTTATTATGTGATTTTTGATCAATTTTGAACAAAATGGCCATATAAAAATATTGATCGGGCGCATTTGGGGAAAATAGGGTTGCGGGGGGGGGGGGCTGGCTGCCATCGGATCACTTTTGACTCTCAAAAAGGGAGCTAGAACTTTGAATATCTAATCATTTGAGTCCCCTCCGAAAATTATACGACCACCTCTCCCATAAAACCTTATATGCCCCAGGGGCATAACTTACAACACTTGACCCTGGGTTCTGGTATGTGTTGTGTTATTCCTGAAGTTTTTGTTATATGATTTTTGGTCAATTTTGAACAAAATAGCTGTATACAAAATTTGATCGGACACACTTGGGGAAAATAGGGCTGGTGGGGGGGGGGCTAGTTGCCACTGAATCACTTTTGACTCTTGAAAAGGGAGCTAGAACTTTTAATATCTAATTATTTGAGTCCCCTCCAAAGTTTATACAGCCCCCTCTCCCATAAAACCTTATATACCCCGAGGCACAATTTACAACCCTTAGTTCCTCTGCACTCTCGGGGGTATGTTGACCCCGCAGTTTTTGTTATTTGATCGTTTGACTATTTCAAAGAAAATTAAGGGTTATCTTCAATCCATCGGATGCAATTAAGGAAAAGATGGTGTAGTGGGGGGGATAGATGTTCTACGATCACTTTTGTCTCTTAAAAAGTTAACTAGAACCTATGAGCTTTATATGACCGTTCCTTCCATAAAAACCTTATATACCCCCAGGGCATAACTTAAAACACTTGCCAATCGGCTAAGGGGGGTGTTGTGTCGACCCTGAAGTTTTTGTTATCTGATGTTTGAACTATTTTAAAAGAAATGGCTATCTCAAAATTTTTATTGGGTGGATTTGGGGGAAAAAGGGTGAGGGGCGGGGGGTTAGTTTACCTCAAATCTCTTTTGACTCCTAAAAGTGAACTAGAAACTTCAATTCCCAATTAAATGAACCCCTTTTAAATTTTATTGGAGGAGCCCTTCTATAAAAATCATATATGCCCCCAGGGCAAAACTTACAACGCCTACCCCGGGGCCCTTTGGGGGGGGGGTGTTTTGACCCCAGATATTTTGTTATTTAATCCTTGAACTAAGATTCAAGATTTTATTGGGTGCATTTGGGGAAAAAAGGGCGTTGGGGCTGTTTGTTCTCCGATCACTTTGGACTCCTAAAAAGGGCACTATAACTTCCGATTTTCAACCGAATGAACCCCCACTGAAGTTTATACGACCATCTCTTCAATACGAAGGGCCTCTGGGGCATAAAAATTGAAGCCTTATAGCCTTGGGTCAGCGGGGGGAGGCTAGTTGCCATCGAATCACTTTTGACTCTTAAAACGAGAACTATAACTGTCAATTTCTAATCATTTGAGTTGCCTCCAAAAATTATGCGACCACCTTTTCCCTAAGAACTTAACATGCCCCTGGGGCATAAGTTACAACCCTTCCCCCGGTTTTCGGGGGGGGGGCTATTTTGAACTCAAAGTTTTTTCATCTGATTGTTGGACTATTTTAAGAAATGGTTATCTCAAAATTTGGATCAGATTCATTTGGGGAAAAGAGGGAGGGGGGTAGAGGCCCGCCTTTTGATGACTCTTAAAAAGATAAATAGAAATTTCAATTTCCAATCAAATAAGCCACCTCTGATTTTCATTCGGCAACCCCCTACATAAAACCTTATCTGCCCTCGGGGCATAACGTACAACACTTTGGCTCTGGGGGGTTATATTGACCCCTGTTTTTTTTGTATTTGATCTATAAAATATTTTGAACAAAATCGTTTTCTCAAAATTTTGATCAGGTGCATTTGGGGAAAAAGGAACCTTGGGGGGGGGGGTTGTTGCCCTCCGATCTCTTTTGACTCTTAAAAAGGGCACTAGAGATTCCGATTTACAATCGAATGAGCCCCTTCCAAAGTTTATGCAGCCATTCCTTCCATAAGAACCTTATATGTCCTCTGGGCATAATTTACAACACTTGTCCCCAGGTTCTGGTGAGATGGGCTGTGTTATCCCTGGAGTCTTTGTTATATGATCTTTGGTATATTTCAAAGAAAATGGCTATATAAAAAACTCGATCGGATGCATTTGGGGAAAACATGGTTGACGGGGGGGTGGCTTGTTGCCATTGGATCACTTTTGACTCTTTAAAAGAGAATTAGAACTTTAAATTTCTAGTCGTTTGAGCCCCCTCCGATGTTTTTACGACTGATTCTTCTGTAAGAACCTTATTTACCCCCAGGGCACAATTTACAACCCTTCCCCTGGGCTCTGGGGAAGGGATCTGCCCCATCTGCATCTGGGGAAAAGAAGGTGCGTGTGGGTAGGATAGATGCCCTCTTACACCTTTGACTCAAGAAACGTAACTAGAACTTTCAATTTCCAATCAAATGAGCCATCTCTGAAGTTCACACGACCTCCTCTTACATGAAAACCTTATGTGCCCCCAGGGCATAACTTAAAGCGCTTTACCCTGGGCTCTTGGGGTGTGTGTCGATCCCCGGAGATTTTATTATGTGATTTTTGAACTATTTTTAACAAAATGGCTATCTCAAAATTTTTATCGGATGGGTCTGGGGAAAAAGGGTGTGAGAGGGGGGAGGGGATCCAGTAGTCCTCCAATCTCTTTTGACTCTAAAAAGTGAACTAGAACTTTCAGTTTCCAATCAGATGAGCCCTTTCTGAAGGTTCAATTTCCCTCCCTTCTATAAGAACAATATATGCCCCCAGGGCATAACTTAAAACACCTGCCCCCGGGCCCTGGGGGGTTGTGTTGACCCCAGAGTTTTCGTTAAATGACCTTGAATTGTTTTAACAAAATGGTTATCTTAAAGTTTTTATTGGATATATTTATTGGAAAAAAGGCGTGGAGGGGCTAGTTGCCCTCCAATCTCTTTTGACTCCTAAAAAGGGAACTAGAACTCTCAATTTCCAATCAAATGAGCCCTCTCTGAAGTTTATACAAACATCCCTTCCATAAGAACCCTATATGCCCCCGGGCGTAACTTAAAAGGCCTGCCCCCGGGCCCTGGGGGGTATGTGTTGACCCCGGAGTTTTGTTTTATGATTTTTGAACTATTTTTAACAAAATGGGTATCTCAAAGTTTTATCGGATTTATTTGGTGAAAAAAGGGCTAGGGGGATTAGTTGCCCTTCAATTACTTTTGACTCTTAAAAAGGGCACTAGAAGTTCCAATTTCCAATCGAATGAAGCCCCTTCTGAAGTTTATGCGACGACCCCTTCCATATTAAGTGCCTCTGGGGAAAGAAATTATAGATAATAAATAATAAAGCGTTGTAAAACATTGGAGCAGTTAGGCCTTTACTATAGGCAATTCTATAGCGTTGCCTCTGATTTCAGTTTGTTTCACCGTGTCACCCCATGCCAAGTCACCGCTTAGCTCTCCTTTTTAGCCTTAAAATGTCCATTTTTCTCGAATAACAGGGAACTAAAATGTTTTAAGTTTCAGTCCATTGGGATGGTTGATGGACGTTTGGACGGACTTTGTTCTAAGGAGCACAGCAAGGGTTATACCGATGATTTGAGTATCCTAGATGCTCAAAGAGATCATCCAAGAATAGGTATGAAGATTAATGTTAAGAAGACTAGGTCGCCAAGACTGGGAATAGGTGAAGGTGAAGAGGTGATGTTAGGTAATGAGAAGAACGATCACGTGGGCAGCTTCACTTACCTAGGTAGCTATTCTTACTAAGGAAGAAAGGTGTAGTGAGGATGTTAAAGTAGAATAGACCAGGCCCGGGGTGTTTTTTTACAGTTGAAAAAAGTTTAGAAGAACAGGAAGATGTTTCTACAAACCAAGATTAGAATATTGGAAGCTACAGTGATGATAGTGGTCTAAGTATTGCTCTGAAGCGTGAGCGTTTCGAAAGACGGAGGAGGATTTGCTAGTTGTTTTCCAAAGAAATTGTTTACGGCTCATCCTGGGCACCCGTCTGACTGACCGTATTTCAAACAATAAGCTTGACAAAAAAAATATGGTTCAATCCCGCTTTTAGGTCTATAATGAGAGAAAGATTAAAATGGCTAGGTTGAAGGATGACAGATAGCCAAAGGTCGTTTTTGTTGGCCACATATCTAGGGTCAAAAGAAAAGCAGGTTGTCACCGAATCAGATGGGAGGATGCTGTAAAGATTTAAGGGGAATTGGAACTTCTTGGGGCGGCTTACATAGGGACACTTTGGAAAGATTTTGATAGAGGAGGAGCAAACGTAGCTGTATTGTTCTCAAGTGGCTTGCAACTACAGTGATCTGTTAGTGATATTAATAGCAGTAGCAGGAGTAAAATAATATTTATCATATTTTTTAAATAAATTTTCTTTAATGTAACTTCTTTTGTTCTCATTTTATTACAGGAAGTATCCAAAATGTGGACTAAGAAAGGTTTCTAAATTTAACAAAACTTTCAGGCCCAGTTCCTCTTACAAGCCCGTTCTTTCAAATTACCCAGGAGAAGGTAGAAGTTGAGATCGAGTTCTGGGGTAATGGAAACAGAGACAACAATGCTCATCTTCATTTTTTCACTAAAGATTCATTCAATAATGTATCAGCTGATCCATTCTTTGATATGAGCACTTTCATTAACCGCCCTAGCACATCAATGGTTAAAATATCTACCTCCTTCATGGGGAATGTTGGAGACGAACTTCAGGTGAGATTTCCTTTTCATTATTCTGTCTATTTTCTACCTTCCTTGAATATCCTTCCTTTTCCTATGTCGCTAACTCGCTACCGTGAAAAGGGATAAGTTATCTTTTAAATAAAAATTCTGCGTTCTGGTCAGAAATCAAAAAGCTAGAGCCTCGAATTTATAAATGATTAAAATGAAATTAAAATATAATAGCGGGTAAAACTTTTAATGAAGACAGTAAAAATGAGAAGAAACAATAAATATATGCTAATATAGGTTCTAATATTTCAGCTTCATATCCTTTAAAAATGAAAAAAATAAAAATAAAAAACAAGAATACCAATTTAACACACACTATAAAATTGCAAAAAAAGAGAAAAAAAAACAAATAAAAAGAAGAAAAAAGCTATAGAAACTCGTTTTTAGTTGGTGGTGCCAAACCAAAAAATTATATTGTGATGCAAACACATCGCATTCAGACGAAACTTTAGTATTCTATTGTGTAGCTAAGTAAGGCGTCGTTGTACGAGTTTCTCACCAAATGAAGCGATATTTTTATTAAATTAATGAAAAAACATGTTCCAAAAAAGTATTTTAAAAAAAGTAAATAACCACCTGAAAACCTGAAATGAGAAACCGAAAGGACAAGTGATTTCTGACATTTAAAGGGCCAAGGGGAAGGGGTCGGCTTCACTATTTATTTGTAGTAATTTATGTTCTTCTTAAGTCTCAATTGACTATTTGTTTTAATTTCTGTTTGTTTTATTTTTATTTTCTTCTCATTTTCAGCTTAGACATTACATGAATTTATGTTTACTAATTTGAGATTTTAATGCGGCTATTTATTTTTCTTTTATATTTTTTTTAAGCATTCCTTAAAGTTAATTTCCGTTCATTTTTTAACTGATATAAGTATTTAAAAGGTGGTTTTATTGTAAAATTATTGTTTTAAAAAGAACAATCAGTTTTTTGCTTATGAACTAAAATGTGAAACAATAATTTGAATTTTACGTGAAATTTTAAGATTCAGTGAAACTGTTCAATCTGCTGTAATTTTAAGCTGTATCAAACTACAGCTAGTTTTAAGCTGTATCAAACTACACGTTTGGTAAAAAATCTGAGGTTGATATTGTGGAATATTCTAATCTTGTGGATTGAAAATCTGTTTAATCTTTGTTCTTGTATAAGACTGAAGTCGTCCTGATTTTCATCCTGTAGACTTCTTTGAATATACACCTATCCTATTCCACCATTTTATTATAACAATCTTTTCTTGTTTTATTTTCTTATAATTTTTAGTGTGTTCAAGTAAATGCATACCAAGGTCATTTATAAAAAAAATATTTCTTGTTTTGTTTTCTTAAAAGAAAAAGAAATCGAACTTCAAAAATCAATACAACCGAATTTATTTACTTTTTTTTATTCCTTGAGTTCCCCCATGCTCTGTCTACATGACGTGTAATTCTTAGGTGGAACAGGAAAAAGGTCCTCCAAGCTGTTCCAAAGGTAATTTAAACGCGGTATTTTGATAAATTTACTGTCGAAACTGTCATAAAATATTTTCCGAACCATTTCTTTGTTAATATTCATTAACTCACTAACTACTCTTGTACTCAAATGATGATTTTCTCGAATAATATTACCAATTTTTTCAGTATTCTCACCAGTTTTGCTGTTAATGGCTGGCCAAGGCAAGGATCATCTATAGGGTCCTCTCTCCTCTCTCTATATTTTGACCCGCTCCAAAACTTGAGCCTCACCATGCAGTTTTTGCAACAAAATAAGTTTCTATATAGTATAGTTGTGTATCAGATAGTAAGGGGTAGTTATTGGTTCTAATAAAGAAGGGGGAGGCATTGAAGCTGAAAGCAATTCTATTTTTAAACTTAAATTCGAAGCATCCTCCCGATTACAGAGAACATGTTTAACTATTTTAACCGCCGGAAGATGTTAGATGATTCTTTCTCAAGTGTTTAAGAATTATTTTTCTTTGAACGTTTGCAACTTTTTGTTTCTAACATTTTTTATATTTTTTCTCACCTTTTTACGCTACTCCTCTTTTCATAAACAATATATATGCAACCAAGCGATTGTGCATATGTACAAAAATCATACTATTTATGGAAAATAAACAGTTATTATTGGCAAGTTTCTATTCTTCGAACTATCTATAGCAAAAATTTATGCTATATAATCACTACCATTTCTAGCTGATGGTCCAAGCAGCTCTGGGACAGTCTATGGAAAGTACCATCGCCATTTCTTATTTGAAGATCACTGGAGTTATCGAAGTATCATACCCAGGGTCGTCTGGTGCTCTAGATGATAGGGGATGGACCCAAGGAGAAAGTTCGGTAAGTAAGCTTGACTAATTAAATGATTAGTTCAGGCATTCATCCTTTTATTATTTAACTGTAATTAACCAGAAGTAGAAATATGTGAAGGTATCATGTGAAGAAAGATGTAGAAAGATGTGAAGGTAATCAGAGCCACTGACATGAGTACCAAAATTATTTATATTATGACTACAAGCAGGGAGATAAGGATAACCTTTCCTTGAATTAGGTTCCTACACACTTGTTGTTATCATGAGCTAATGAAAAAAATAATAACAAAAAATGTCGACCGTCTACCGAAATTCATGTGCTTTTTGGGCTTGCTTCTATTTCAGATTAAGGTTGGAAACTTTTTCTCTCCGGCCGGAGAATTGTTTTTAAAAATAAATAAACACTTCTATATAGAAACAGACTGAAATGGACAATTTATAATTTGTTTTATAGAATAAGTATTGAAAGGGATATTTTTCGAGAAATATATAAGAATGACCAGAGAATTTTGCTTCCCATCCAACTGATTCCCAGATGGGAAGAATTTTGCTTCCCATCTGGAATTCGTTTTGCAATGGCTTCCATTTTGGAAAAGAAGTATAAGCTTTTGTTTCTCTGGCGGGGAAAATTATGTTTAAAATGATTAACAACTTCCTATGATAAACAGGTACAAATCTTCTGTAGACAAGTATTCAATGTAGTCTTTTTATCGAAGTATTTAATAAGATATGATGAGATAAGATAAAATTTATTGCTGAAAAAAAGCTATCACAAGCCAAAATGGGCCGAATTCACACTGTAGCATCAATGAACAAAAAAGAACCAAAAACAAACAATAACAACAAAGTTATTAAAGGGGCAATGTCAAATACGTGAAAAGGTCAAAAAGAACTAAAACTCATAAAATTAAAAGGTCAATGCCAAATCAGCAAAAATATTAAAACAATAAAAACTCATAAAATTAAAAAAAGGGAATGAAATAATTAAAAAAAAAACGAAAGATTTAGTTAAGTGACCAAAAAATAGAAAGCTCGAAATTTGTAAAAAGAACAGTAATATTATAAGGTAAAAAGGGAGTGAGGGGTGGGATGAGGAGATTCACTGATTGAATATGTCAACTATGTAAGGGACGAAAGTTCTTCTATATCTTTCAGTGACAGCTTTTATTGGGGCAAGAAGAAGGATTTTTGTTGAATTAGGGGAAAATTTACTAAGGAAAAGGGGAGTTGTCCTAGGGTTATAAAGGGCATTGTTAGCAACCCGCTACGAATTTGTGCTCTCCTTTACTTAAGGCTGACTGGATTGGCTTTCCGAAGAAGGGAAATATAAGGCGCTTTATACTCATTGAAGAAAATTCTTAGGCCCCTTTTTGGACTGCCTCTATTCTGTCTGACAATTCAACGGAGATGCCAGGATACCAAACAGGACAGGCGTACTCAAGGGTTGGGCATACAAATGAGAGGAAAATCCTCAAACAATGCAATTTAGGACATTTTAGTTGTTTAAGGAGTTTAAGGAGGAAAAATGTGGCACTTGCACGATATCATTATTATGTAAATCTCATTTTTAGGTGCTTGAGATGGTAACACCCAGCAATTTCATAGTGGTATGAGGACATCTCAGGGGGGATTAGGCAGGAGAAAGAAAGAGGAGTTTTAAGGAAATTAATTGTTAAAACCACATGGGCAGGAAAAAGAAGGGGGAGTTTTGAGAAAATTAGTTTTTAAAACCATTGACTTTAAAGGGTCGACTCTCATATCATTAGTAACAGTTTTATCTGATATCAATTCTAAGATGTCCATTGGGCTACTTTAAAAAAATTTTAAACATGTCCTCTATGATAATTAAGTTCATCAACGAATTTCCATCTATCTGGGAAATCGACATCAAGGTTGTTATCATTGCAAGAAACAAAATTGGGTCTAAGATGGTTCACTGGGGCACACCATTATAAATTGGGAGGAGATCAGAATATACATTCAGGTATTTGACGACTTGTGTTCAATTAGAGAGGAAAGACACAATTATTCTAATTAAACAGAGGTTATCTTGAAAGTCATTCGATAGTTTTTCTACCAATTTAGGAAAATTCTTAGAGATGTCCACCTGCCCAGAGTCTCAGGCTAGTGACCTAAAACTTGAAAAAGTTGAAATTTGCTAAGATTGCTGGACTGACCTGAGGCAATGAATATATACTATTGGGAAAGTGATTGGAGACGGTGGGCATCCGTGGCTAAACTGAAAGAGGAATTTGGGACAATATTTGGGGGCGCCCACCCACCCAGAGTCTTGGACAAGTGACCCAAAAATTCGTGAAAAATTGAAATTTTCTCAGAATGTGGGGCTGAGCTTAGGCAACGAATAGGTACTATTTGAAAGATAAAGGGGGCTTTAAACGATTGTTTACCTGTTATATCAAGTAAATTAATGGTCCTATGTCAATTCTAAATTATTGGTCAACCTTTTTAAGACTATAGGAGGGCGTGCCTTGTTTGCCTCTCATTACAAGCAATCTAACGGTCTTTTGTCAATTTTAAATACTTGGTCAACATGCCTGAGACTCTAGGCAGGCATGCCTTTCCAAAAACTAACAAACAAGCATGTGTCCAATAAGAGAGTCATACTTACTCCCTCCATTTACCCGTGCTGCAGCCATTTAAACATTTGCCTCTCAATTACTTAGGCTGTCTGTCTTGGCTTTTCTCTTTCTACAATTAGCCATGTCTTGATGCAACCCACTGCAAAATACTTAATAACTTCAATTCATGGTGGTCAATTAAATATAAAGATTTTTGCAAGTCCACTGCGATAATATTGAGCCAGGTATTAGGTTTTTCAAGCGTGTTACATATTGTGTCCATAAGGTGAACAAGATAGTGAATGGTAGATATACAGTAACCTTGTGAATTCTCTTTGGTCAGCATTTGGGATTATCTTTACTTTCAACCACTCAGCTAAAAAGCTTTAATAATAACTTGGAAAAAAATTGGAGTACGAGTAATGGACCGGACACCATCAAAATCTTGCTGGTTATCTTTCTTTTTTACGGGAGTAGTAGAACCTTAATTTCTTTAAAAATTAAGGACCAAGGTTTTGAAAAAACCTTAGCAGATGTCACTTACTGATGTCACCTTGTCGTTTTCACTTGACTTAATTTGACATCTTCTGTCAGAACGTAGCTTCACCAAATTCAAAAGAGTAAGCTGAATCAAAGTGCAAGAATTTGCTTTCCATTAGAAAATTATGAATAGTAGGCTACCAGAATATGAATGCTCGTAATATTTTCCGTGAATTTTGAATTGGCGGAAAAATATTTTTAAGGTACAGATTAACTTGCCAATGGATAAGAACCTCTCTTTAGGGATTTTCTCACTTTTTGGTAAAAAGCAATATATAAAAATTTATAACATTCATAAAGCTTTTCTTCTCCAATACACTTTTATTTGAAAAAAAAATAGAAAAAAATCTTACAGAGATTGTTCTAAACGTCGGAAGATAATAGTTATTTAAAAGAAAGTGCTTAAGAAGTATTTTTCTTTGTACATCTGTAACGTTTTGTGTCTACTATTTTTTATATTTTTCTCACCTTTTTATGCTACTCCTCTTTTCATAAGCAATATATATGCTTGTATATGCACCAGGAAAAAATAAATGAAATAAAAAAAGCAAGGATAAAAATAAATGGTGGGGTAAAGAAACAATTATAACTCAGTAAACACTGATTCCCCCCAAAACGCGAAGCAAAATGACTCACTCTTCATAAACTGAGGTTTTTGTCTATAGATAATTCTTTTCATAATTATTTTATAAAAAGTCATTCTAATCTAATACCTTTCCAGCCTGCTCAGCGTAATCCCTTTTTAACGAGGGATACAGAGGTAGAAGATAATATTTTTTTATTCTGAAATATGTTATATATATTAAGGATATCACAAGGTTCGCATTTAGCAGGCATAGCCACCATTTCAACTTTTCTTAGCCGGCACCAGCACTTTTACCAATAATTTTATATTTATTTATTATTTCAACCTCATTGATGCTTTTTTAGCTTGCCAATCTGCACAAAATAGGTTAACATTGGAGAGGCACTTTGACCTTACAAAAGAAAAATGTTCGTTTTTTGGAATTAATTAAAAAAACTTCTCCCACAAACTAAGTTTTTCAAAGAAAAGTTAACAGCTCCATTCTACCAAAAATTAAAAAAAATAAAATCAAATAATCTACCAAGCTCGAAACTACCACAAATCAGCATCGATGACTACAGGAAATCCAAAACGAACAGAAATTATAATAAATAACTGAGTCAAACTCAAAAGGAGCAGAAATTAACATAAGTTGGGCGCAAACCCCCTATGTCTTCCCAAGGCCAGAACAAAATTTGCACTTTACTGAAAAAAGATAAATGTTTTTACTTTTATAACTTTAATAAATCAAATAATATTAACATTTTGAGTACTAAATATCAGTATATGTATATTAAACTGACAATGCACATTCATTTGTATTTTTTCAGTTAAGTGTAAATTTTGTTCTGGCCTTGGGAAGGCACAGTGGTTTTGCGCCCAACTTATGTTAATTTCTGCTCGTTTTGAGTTTGACTCGGTTATTTATTGTAATTTCTGTTCGTTTTGGGTTTCATTTATTTATCGATGCTGATTTGTGGTAGTTTCATGCTTGATAGATTATTTGATTTTATTTTTGCTCATTTTTTGATTAATGGAGTTCTAGTTTCATACCTTCTCTAGTTGAACTGAAATGGAAAACCTGATATCACTCGCAAAAAAATCTGTTAAACTTTCTTTGATAGCTTGGATACACTTACGCTATTTTGATTTGGATATATTTTAAGAGCAGAAATATCCCCGAAAGTTTGAACATAATACCCTCAGTCGTTCTTGGGATACTGCTGAGATGTCTTATTGAGAATTAGCATTAACACAGTGCATTTTGATTTAATCTTAAGGCAACATCTAGTTTTTAAATATGATGGGCAAATGGGAGGGTGGGAGTGGGTGGGTGGGAGTGGAAGGGGGATTAATTACCCTCCAATCACTTTCGACTATTAAAAAGTGCATCAGCCCTTTCTATTTTTAATCGAATGAGCCCTTTTCGAAGTTCCCACGACAACTCCTTCTATACAAAGTGCCCTGATCTAAGCAACAAAAACAACAACAAATAATACATTATACCCACATCGATCTTTACTGGGCGTGAGAGCGACTTTAGTCGCTCTCCAATTACTTTCAACTATTAAAAAAGGCACAAGCCCTTTCAATTTCCAATTGAACGAGTCATTTTGAAGTTTCTACGCTTTCGATAAAACCTTATATACCCCCAGGGTATAACTTACAACCCTTGCCCTGAGGGCTGGGGGGGGGGGGGTTCATCCTTAAAGACCTAATTTCCAAAACTTTAAACTACGTTGAATAAAATGGCTATCTAAAATTTTGATTGAATGTGTTTGGGGAAAAGGTGGGCGTGACAGGAGGGTTAGTTACCCTCAAATCTCTTTTGACTATTAAAAAGGGCACTAGTCCTTTGAATATCCAATCGAATGAGCCCCTTTTCAAGTTTCTACGACAAAGATTGCCATTAAAACCTTATATGCCCCCAGGGCATAACTTATAACCCTTGCCTGAAGATTGTGGGGGGAGTATCCTGCTCAAAAGTCCTGAACTTTGAACTGCGTGGAACAAAATGGCTATCTCAAAATCTTTATTGGCTGTGTTTGTGGAAATGGTTGGCGTGGAAGGGGTGTTAGTTGCTTTCCAATCACCTTCGACTATTAAAAAGGCCACTAGCCATTTCAATTTCCAATCGAATGAGCCCTTTTTGAAGTTTCTATGACAACCCGTTATATAAAAACCTTATATGCCCCCTGGCATAACTTAAAACCCTCGCTCTGAGGGCTGTGGGGGAGTGTCCTCCTCAAAAACATATTTTCTATCTGGAAATCAACTACCCTGAACAAAATAGCTATCTCAAAATTTTGATTGGATGCGTTTTGGGGAATGATGGGGGTGGAGGAGAGGGGTTTAGTTGCCCTCCAATCACTTTCGACTATTAAAAAGGGCACTAGAACTCTCGATTTTTAATTGAATGAGCCCCTTTTGAAGTTTATACAACGACCCCATCCATATGAAGTGCCCTGCTCTAAAGGAAAAAAATAATAAATGATACATTGTGGCAACATCTTTCTTATATGCCCTCAGGGCATAACTTAAAACCCTTGCTCAGAGAGTTGTTGGGGGAGTGTCCTTCTCAAAACATATTTTCTATCTGGAAATCAACTACACTGACCACAATGGCTATCTCAAAATTTTGACTGGATGTGTTTGGGAAATGATGAGTGTGCGGGGGGGGGGGTAGTTGCCCTCCAATCACTTTCGACTATTAAAAAGGGCACTAGCCACTCCAATTTCCAATCGAATGAGCCCTTTTCAAAGTTTCTATGACAACTCCTTCGATACGAAGTGCCCGGGTATGGAGGAAAAAAAAAAAATAATACATTGTGGCAACATCGTTCTTTACTTAGGCAGCCCTATTTAATTCTGTCTCCCAATGATCATCCTGGTGAAATTTACACTATTGGTGCCTATACAAATATGAAGAACCAGCAGCACATTAAAATCCGATTCTTTGAATAATAAATATAGTAGTACCAACATAGCAGAGGTGATAATAGAAAGGAGTGAAAATGAAAATACAATTCTGTTTTTGATGATTTCAACAACCATGGCTGCTTGCAGGAGGACTACAACTCATCAAATAAAGCTGTCTCTTTCACAGAAATATCAGTTTTCGAACAACAAAGTCTCGTCCATAAAGATTCTTTTCAGCAAATTTTTTAAGCAAACAATATTATTTTATTCTTTATTAACAATTACTTTTCAAAGTTTCAAGGTTGCATGGTAAATTATAGTTAAGTTTTCTTTATTAACTATTACTTTTCGAAGTTTCAAGTTTGCATGGTAAATTATAGTTAAGTTTTCTTTATTAACAATTACTTTTCGAAGTTTCAAGGTTGCATGGTAAATTATAGTTAAGTTTCCTTTATTAACAATTACTTTTCGAAGTTTCAAGTTTGCATGGTAAATTACAGTTAAGTGAATAGTGTCTTTTGAACGCAGCTTAATCAAAAGGGAGATTCCATATGATTTCAGAGACACTACCAACTGATGCAGCAGGTTTAAATGCCTTGCATGTTGTATTTAATTGAAAATCATTTTATATTTTGTGAAAGAAACAAGTTTTGATTCTGGAAGGCAAACTTAATAGAAAATACTCCTTCTCTATCTCTCTTAGTCTCTCTCTGCCAAGAGAAAGCTGAGCTTCAAATGGCAAAATATTGAACGTTAAGTATAATCACCTTTTCATCCATTTAAAGAAAATTAAGAAGTAACAATCCATTTATCCACATATTTTAATTCAGGGTTGCCATTGGCTGGTTATCCATTCAAGTGACGAGGGAAGACTAGAAGGCGTTCCTCTGTTCTCAGGCACTGCTCTTGGAGTAGACAGATACATTTCTAGACCTGGTTAGTTCCTATTCCTGTTCTCTACTTTCATTGTCGAAGTATCCCACCTCTCCTCAGGGATGGAGTACCCTCTTTATAGTGACAAATGGACCTGATAAATCTTAAGGCATAAATAAATCAATCATACTTAAATTGGTTCATCGTAAATACTTAAACTGCGGATCATATTACACGTAAATCGATTCATCAAATAATACTTATTTCAGATTTAAGTTGATTGATTTCTCTTTAACTTTTTTTTTCGTTTTATATATCAAGGACTTGAAATATATATATCTGTAATATATCTTTAAAACTTAGAAGAAATCGGGAATTCAATTATGAATAAAATTCTCCATATGCAGTTATACATCTTATGGTAGTTGTGGGTGTCAAATTAAAATGACTTACAAAATGTGGGTCAAAAACCCGAATAATAAAAAGCTAAGAACATACGAACCAAGCAACTTCAAAAGATATAGATAACTTTAAGCAACGTTATAGCAACTTTAAATTAAAGGCATAGTTGTCTTAGGAATAAAAGTGTTGTTAATGTTTGAATTTTTACGGCGGAAAAACCCTGTCAAATTTAACTAGTTATTGTTACTTGTTTATTTTTACGTTTCAATTTAGCAACAGTGACGAAAATGTAATACTGCTTTGCAAAATGTACAGTTTTGGACAAGCAAAAGAAGGATTTTTAGCAAATTACAAATTTCAGGTATGAATTTATTTTTAAACAAATTCTAGATCTAAACTAGATCTAGAGGGAAAATGTTTTTATAGTGTTTTAATAGTTAATTATGTAGTTAATAATTTAAATAGTTAATTATGTAGAAAAAAAACAGGAGTAGGGACCCGGAACCCGATTGACAGACACAGAACAGACATGAACCCAGAATCCAATGGACAGACACAAAACTGACAGGAACCCGGAATCCGATGGACAGACACATAACAGACAGGAATCCCGAACAGACAGTAGGAACAGACAGTCTTGCATTTTGAATGCCTACCCATAGATGTTATTTATTCTGTCTTGTTTGGACCAAAAGCTATGGATTTTCCGTTCGAGAATAAAACTCTTTTATGCTCATTTCTCAAGTCATTTTCCATTCTTTTACACAGGCTTTATGAATTAATTAGCCTAATAAGGAGAAGTCCCATATCATGGTAAAAGTTTCTACTGCTATCTGCTCCATATGGCCCTTTGTTAGTTACCATTAAATTATATTTGGCGACATTGAAAGCCTTAAAGTCAATGCAAATCAAAACAAAATTAAACCCTTGATATATTAAAAACATGCTAATTTACTTCAGATATAAAAATAACAGATGTTTTTTTTTACTTTATCATTTTAGGTGAGCAGATTTTATAACATTTGGTTTCTGAGCATAGCCACAAATTTTGTGCTTATTCCATAAAATTTAAAGCAGAGGATGTGGCTCTAAGAGGTTTTCTGAGAAAATATGAATGAAATAATATAGCAGCATAATATGATTCAAATTTTTGTGAAATTTCCGGAGCGTGTATTTTTTAAGACCCCCTTTGCATCCATGCTAAATATTTAAGTTAAGATTCAATCAGATGCCAATATTCTTAAATATTTTTCAACAATTTAGGTATGGCCACCATCGAAAGTCCACTTATTCCGAATTCTGATCTTCGTAAGGAAATCCGTATGACTTTCTATTTGAGAGGTCAAACATGGTGCCCTGTTGATCTCACTCTAAGAGTAAAAACAAGCCATGGCGTGCTTGATGATGTGCCGTTTCTTGATACCAGATCATTTAGCACAACTGAACTGACAGACTGGATTTCTGTAACTGCTGACCTGCCTCCATCAGAAAGTCCTTTCCAGGTATATATTAGTCTGCACAAAATGTGTGTGAAGTATCGTAACAAATAAACAAGTAAACTTGATGCTACGAGCATCACCTAATTATATATGATGTCATTATTGTCAGACAGCAGTCTCAAAACTAGACATTAAGTTTGGACCCACTCAAACACAAAGTTTAAAACATTTTCAGATAAATAAGTTCAGTTTTCTGGTAATCAGTATTAAGTAAAATTTAGTTTTGTTTCCTTGTAATTACATGCAATAAGATGTAATAAGATGTGTAAGTGTTCTTCCTCAATGTCCAATAAGACAAAACTGAAACAAAGTCTAACAAAACCATTTTGTCAATGTTGCCATTCATTCATGACTTGCTATGACGCTGGTTTTATTAGATCTGATATATTAATTTTTTCGTAAGTGGGCAATTATAGAATTTAAAATTATCTTTCAAACCGGGTCTTTTTAGATCTAAACTCGGAAAAGCAGCATACTGATTCCAGAACCGTGTAAGAACTGATAATTAAAACAGTTGTCTTGATAGTGTTTGACTTAGTATAAAATAGAATCTAGCACTAAAAATATATTTTCAATTCTTATGAATTCACATTTTTGAGTTTTCTTTTGGCGGGTAGGGGGAACGGCTGGAATATGGAGGTAATACGTCAAGAGAGACTTGTCCCCTTTTTCTGCATACACTATTGACTTCTGTTTTCATAGCATAAAAGCTTGGGCGTAGCTCCTTCATTTTTATTGGGGGGGGGGGGGGGCACATCCAAAGAGTCAGGGGGCGTGGGATATCCTTCTGGTGTAAAGACTGTTGGAACATTTGCGAAAAATACGAGCCTAAATGTGTTTTCAAGATATCTGAAGACTTATATTAGGAAATTGTTTTATAATGTACACCGAACACCAAGGGCAGATCCAGGATTTTTTTTTCGGGGGGGGGCTTACTAATTTTTGACTCAGTTTTCGATTAATTTTACTGATTTTTACCTAGGTTTTACTAATTTTCGGCTTATTTTCGACTCGGTAAAAAATTTCGGGGGGGGGGGGGGGTTCAAACCGGGCACCCCCCCCCCCCCTTGGATACGGCCTTGCCGAACAACCAGTGTAAAAAAAAGAAGGTGACATGTGGCTGCCCTAAGCCTTCAATGGCACACTTTTCTTCAAAGTGGTAGTGAAAAAAAAGTACTTTTAGCTAAGACGCTACTCGGTTAACTTCAAAACATTACACAGTAAAAACAACAATAAACACAAAGAAAAAATAACGAGAAGTCAGCATTGTAATATAAATAGAGGTAGTTCTATATTTAAGGGTTAGTATATGAATCCAAAACCTAAGGAATAGGACGATATCAGTTCTTATGAAGCGTTTCAATTACAAATAAAGAAAATTGGAGCATTATTGGAGTTCCGATTAGGTATTAGAAGTGAAAATTAAAACAGTTAAATGATTACTGGAGCAGATGACACTCCCCCTTCCTCCCTCTTGACTTCAATGATCAAACTACAACCAATTTGACCTATCAAACGGTTCGTGGTAGCGAACTGTAAGTTCGCTACCACGAACCGTTTTTTTTATGCTGATTTCAAACCGTTACCGTTTTTTATATGTTTTTTATGCTGATTTCAAATATATAAGCTTCATCAAGTCTAGTCTTACCCATCAAAAGGCACGAGCCTGAGAAAATTTGCCGTATTTTCGAAAAAAGGGGAAAACAACCCCTGAAAGTCATAGCATCTTAATGAAAATCACACTACTAAAATTTAGCGTATTAGAGAACCCTAGTGTAGGGGTTTCAAGGTCCTATCTGCAAAAGTGTTGAATTTTCTATTTTTTGCCAGAAGAAAGATCACGGATGCGTCTTTATTTGTTGTTGTTTTTTCCCCAGGGGTGTTCGTATCGACCCAGAGGTCCTAGAATATCGTAAGAGGGCTCATTTAAACGGAAATTAGAAGTTCTAGTGCCCATTTTACCAAGAAAATTAAAGGGCAGCTTGGCCCCCTCCTCTGCTCATTATTTTCCCACCTGATCAAAATTCTGATCCCACCTGATCAATAAGTCACCTGATCAAAATTTTGAGATAGCCATTTTATTCAACATAGTCGAAAAATCTAATAACTACGTCTTTGAGGATGACTTAATCCCCCACAGTCCCGGATGTAAGGGTTGCAAGTCATGAACTTTTCCCATTTTATACAGTATTGGTTATTTGGAAGAATACAGAGGTTTTCAGGGGGGATTTTTTTCTGGTGGGGGTTCGGGGAAGGGGATTACATGGGAGGATCTTTCCGCGGAGAAAATTTTATGGGAGAACGGACATTTCTATGTGGGAACATTTCACCGGATTTCCCAGTAATATTCGGATTTCCTAGTCAATACCTTGCTCTTTAAGGTAAAGTTTTTTTAGTACTTTCAAAACAGCTATTCATTCTAAAATCTATTAATTAAACGGCCTTCGTGATTCAGGGGCCCTTCATAAAGAACTGGTATAAAATTCAAACTTTAGCGTTAAGAGCGAGGTATTGACTAAGGGGTGAACCCCCTCATATATATAATAATTTCTGTTTGTTTTAAGTTTTAATGATGCTCCTTACTTTCAGTTGAAAAAACTTGTTTTTTTTTAAATTAATCTAGTTTTACCACTACTAGTACTAACAACTCATCACAGCACCAAGCCGCATGAGGCCAACACAGCTACGCACGCTCCTCCTCCATCCCAATCCAATCAAAGCCTCCCTTTTTGCACCCGCCCACGAAGTTCCCATTTCCTTTAAATCTTTCTTGATGACATCCTCCCACCCCAGACGAGGACGGCCTGCTTTCCGTTTAGCCCTAGACGGTTGTCCGAAAAGAACAATCTTCGGCAATCTGTCATCCTTCATCCGCACAACGTGGCCTAGCCGCCTCAACCTTTCTTTCATTATAGCCCTAGAGAGCGGTATTGAACCGCATTTTTCGTATAGCCTATTGTTTGAAAAACAGTCAGTCAGCCGGGTACCTAGAACAATCCTTAAGCAATTTCTCTGGAAAACATCTAGCAAATCTTCATCCGTTTTCACCCATGCTTCAAAGCCATATTTGACCAGTGTCATCACCGTAGCTTCTAATATTCTAATCTTGGTTTGCAGACTTATTTTCCTATTCTTCCAAACTTTTTTTAACTGCGAAAAAACACCCTGAGCCTTGGCTATTCTACTTTTAACATATTCACTGCTCCCACCATCTCTACTAATAATACTACCAAGGTAAGTGAAGCTGCTCACTTGATCAATCTTTTCGTTACCAAACGTCACCTTTTTCTCTTCATCTATTTCTAGCCTTAGTGACTTAGTCTTCTTAACAGTAATTTTTAAACCTATTCTAGCACCCTGAACTCGCAAAACATCTAAAACTTCATTCATTTTTCATCTTCAGGATTGGAGCGCAGGTTTAAAACCCAACCTTTTTTAGAGCGACGCAAAAAGTTTTCACAACCCCCCCCCCTCCCCTAGTTCGTGTTCCATTCGATCTTCAGTCTTAACCCCTTGTATACTCGATACAGATATACATCAGAACTCAATTCCTCGGAACAATCCACCGCCCCAAGTACTTACGCGTGCCCCTTCAGTCCCGACACCCCCATCCCTTTACTCAATTCGGACCATCCTCAAACCCCCCTCACTCATATTCCTCCCAAAAATACACTTCCTTTCGACTCCGTTCTTCTCCGTGCGTCCAAGAAGTTACCGACCGGTTCTGGACTCCACCTGTTAATTGCCAGCTTCTAATTATTATAATAGTAAAGTCATGAAATATGCGGAAAAAGTCCTTCCGACATTGATTTTCATCTCCCTGAACCCCCTAATAAGACTGCCAATGATTTGAACTTGTACCTTGCTTCCATCGTGCAAAGTCTCCCCCCTTTCACTGCTCAAGTCCAACTATTCCTCCCAATACTTCCTTCCCTTATTTCTCCCTCTGATTCATTAAATAAAATTTTTAAGCTTATAAAATCCGTTATATCACCCGTGAAGATTTCAGATGACTTCGTTAAACCCTTTTCGGACGAAATTGTTGAGCCTTTGTGAAATTTTTTCAGCCATATCACAAAATTTGGCAAGCTCCAAATCTTCTGGAAACAAGGTGTTATAAAACCTGTCCCAAAAAAATGCACCAGTCTGACTTTCGCCAACATTCGCCCCATTACACTCACTTCTGTTTTTTCCAAAATTTATGAAGGTTTCCTCTGTGACTGGCTTAAGGATAAAATTTGTCCGCGTAATGACACCCGGCAGTTTGGTAACTTAAAGAAAACTTCCACAACCCATTACCTTGTGCACTTAATGCATACCATCGTAAGTAACCTTGATAAACCAAATGTATGGCTGAACCCTGTCTTAGCTGATTTCCAAAAGGCTTTTGACCTGGTTGACCACACCACCCTAATTCGTTCACTATTGGTTAACTTTAAACTTGATCCTCTGTTAGTAAATATTGTTATATCGTTTCTTTCAAATAGATTTCAAGTTGTTAAATAAAAAAAATATTTTCTCTAACCCCCTCCCTATATATTGTGGAATTCCTCAAGGAACCTTATTGGGATCACTTTTATTTCTAGTCATTATTGACGATATTGGTAAGGACTTCCCCCAAAGGTGGAAATACGGGGATGACTTGTCGATCCTCGAAGTATGTCGCAGGAATATTAAAAGTGACCACCTTGAAATTCTAACCCACATTTCGGATGAAGCTAAGAACCTAAATATGAAAGTAAATTCCACTAAATCAAATATAATGACGATAAATTTCTTGAAATCTACTCCCGCCTTCCTTGACCCTATCCCTCCAGATATTTATGTGTCTTCCTTTAAATTACTTGGGGTTACAATTTCCTCTAATTTAAAGGATATCCACGTGAAAGATATTGTCCGTAGAGCTAATGCGTCCATGTCTCTCCCTAAGCTCTTGAATACATTTAACGTCCCCCATCCCATTCTTTAAGGATCTATGCTTCCTTTGTGTGCCCGCATCTTCAATATGTTTGTCCAGTTTGGCATCCTGGCATCTCCTGTGATGAATCAGATTAAATTGAATCTGTTCAAAAAAGAGCCTTAAGAATAATTTTTAAAGAAGCTTTGGTACCACATTCACTCCTTCTAAAAAGTCCAAGCTGGAAACTCTTGAGTACAGGAGAGGAACGCTGTGCCTCCGTTTTGCAAAAAATGCAATAATAAACCCTCGCACGGAAAACATTTTCCCCAAAAGACACTCCGCATCCAGACACCGCCTGCCACGTACTGTTTCTGAACCCGTTCCTATCTTGTCCCCCATCCGTTGTTTAACCTCCAGATATGAAAAAACCTTTGTCCCCTTCATTACTGATCAAATAAACCACTAGGTTTTTTTTTCTTTGTACTGGTGATACCCATGCTTGTGTCCGTTTGGTTCTTCCGTTCCCTCCCCTTTTTATATACTCTCTTTTAAACCTTTTTAACACTATTTTTATCTCAATTTTTTTTTTGGTTTTGTTTTAGTTTGTGCCTTTTTAACTGCCATACATTTGACACTTTTTGTTTTTTAGACTAATGAACGGCTTTGCCTTTCTGATATTGTTGTTTTTGGCATTGTTTTTTAGCCAGTTTTTCTCGGAGATTATACATTTAACATTGCTAAGAACTATTTCTCTTCTTAATATGTACATTTTCGTCTGTCTCCATGTGTCTGTAGAATCTCCCGGGAGGTAAAATAGATTACTTCTCTGACTATGTCTGAAATTAAACAGCAGAAGATGAAACAATAGTTTCTTAAACGGAGTGACTTCGAGCAGTTAAAGTGTGAAAGTGCTTGTGACGGCTCCGACATAAATGCTGAAGAAAGTCTTTAAATATTTGGATATTCTGTTCCCCTCCAGAATATAAAATGTCCTAATATTTTATGAAAGA
Source organism: Artemia sp. Qi Xiang Cuo (assembly GCF_049724085.1). Classification (NCBI taxonomy): domain Eukaryota; kingdom Metazoa; phylum Arthropoda; class Branchiopoda; order Anostraca; family Artemiidae; genus Artemia; species Artemia sp. Qi Xiang Cuo. Next base: position 79,655,838 of record NC_142799.1, on the reverse strand, counting down.
ATTACTTTATGTTCACATATCTGAAAGTATTTTATTTTCGTTAAAATCTGACATCGGGTAGATTTTAAAATTGTACAGTATAGAAAAAGTTTTCTGATAGGAGTTGCTTGGGGGAAATTTTGTTTGATATAGTGTTTTACGTGTGACAAATAGTGTCGGTTGGGGAACTGGAAATTTGTTTCCAAAGAGAAAGTTTTTTTTATGTTGTGAATGTGTTTTTGAGAGTTGTTCAGATTTCTGAAAGTATTTTACTTCATAAAAATCTAGAATACGATAATTTGGCAATTTGAATTGTTGTTTAGCCAGTTTTTTAGTTGTTGTGCTATTTCTATGTTGCTGTTTTTTATTATATGACCCCGAATTGCGAATTCGACCCTACGGGGCTTGTGATAGTCATTTTTTGAAATAAATATCTTATCTTATCTTAAATCATCAGCATAACCTAAGTCCAGGAGACTTTTTCCTCCCCATTTGATTCCGTGGTCTACCATTGCCTTTTCTGTGCTCCTTAAGACCAAGTCCATCGAAATAATCCATATAAAGGGGGATAAAAAACAACCTTGCTTACCTCCTGATTTAATACAAAACCAGCTGCTAACCTCATTTCCTACCTTAACCGCAGCAGTGCTATTGCCGTACATAGAACAAATCAGTTTAATGTGTTTGTCTGGCATACTATACAAAGATAAAACCTTTACCAAAGCTCTTCTATCAACAGAATCGAACGCTTGCTCATGATCTATAAAACTGAGGACCAAAGGTATTTGACAACTCAGGCACTTCTCAATTGATTAGTCTAGGAGTAAAAATTTGGTCGACAGATCCTCTACCTTTTCTGAAACCACACTGTTGTTCTCGTAAAACTTTGTCTACGGCATCTCTCAGTCTAAAAAGTATCATATTACTAAGTAATTTACTACCTACAGAGGCCAGACTACTGCCTCGATATTTACCCCACTCACTTTTATCACCTTTCTCATAAAGTGGCTTAATTAAGGTTTTTCTAAAATCGTTAGGTACATCCCTTTTTTCAAAAATTATATTCATAATCTTCAGTAACCTATGTCTAACCTCAGAGTCACCATATTTAAGAAACTCATTTGCCACCCTATCAGCACTTGGAGCCTTATTATTTTCTAATCCTTTTAGTACTGTCGCTAATTCTTCCTCGCATAACTAATCTTCCTTCACATCCAAAGTATCACAAACTTTTTCATTTTCTTCTACATTTTTTCTTGCAACTCTATCTCGGTTTAGCAAATTCTCAAAATTTTCGGTCCATCTCTCTTTAGTTCTTTCCTTATCGCTAATTGTGGCCCCATTCCTATCTTTAACTGGGCAAGTCCGGATTGACTACTCCCTTTCAATTTATTAACATGCCAGTACAATATTTTACTATTATACTGTTTAGCTGCATCTTCCAGATCCTCGGCAATTTTATCCATGGCCTCCACTTCACACCTCCTTAGTTCATATTTTAATACTTTCCACACTTTCTTTAAATTCCTTTTGTTTTCATATGATCTATTACTCAGATAATTCTTGTAAAAGTCCTTTCTCCTTTCTATTAAACATAAAGCTTTTTCGCTAATATTCTTAGCTGCAGTTCTAACTTTCTTCCCTGAGACACCTTCAGCAACTTCACAAATTATTTTTTTTTAAATTATTCCAACCATCTTCCACATTATTAAATTTTAAACTCTCAAGTTTAGAATTCAACTGTTCATGGAAAGTTTCTCTCAGATTTTCATCCTGGAGTCTACCAACATCATAACTTCCAAGGAGGTAATTACCCTTCCGACATTTCAGCTTTAAATTAACCCTTGACACTACTAGATGGTGATCTTTACTTTTAACATCAAGAACAGCACTCCTATATACCCTAGTAGCTTGTATTGATCCTGCCAGTCTTCGGTTTACTATAACATAATCAGTAAGGTTTGCTATCTTGCCATCACGTGAATACCATGTTAACTTATGAGCCATTTTATGAACAAACACCGCATTGGTTATAGCTAGATTGTTATCTTTTTAGTTATAAAATGAGCAATTAGTATTCTATTATTAATACCTTCCTAGCCTAAACAAGACTTAACAGCTTCCTTATTCATCATGAGCCCTACTCCCTGTCTATGTACCCCATCCTTCCTACCTGAGTAAACAAATTCTATATCACCTAATTCTACGCTTCCTACCCCTGGGATATGAGTTTCTGAAACTTCTATTAAGTCCAGTTCGAATCGTCTGAATTCGTCAGTCAAAATGTCGATACGATGGTCATTTTTTAACGTCATAGAATTCCAAGTTCCAATTTTCATATTCTTTAGATTATTGAAATTATTTTCGCCTCGGGAATCTAATTATAGTACGAATATTATTATAAAAAGTACTAAGTCTTATTTTCTTTTTCAATGATTTCTTTTTCATTCGGAAAATTATGTTCACTGTATATCTACCTTCTTATTTTGAATGATTCCATTTCTGTTCTATTTGCAAAAACAGTACGATCACTCCTGGGGGGAAATAATATAATTTATACTCTTGAAATGTGCTCATAAATGTGACCTCACTCATATGATTTTCCCCCAAAAATTAAAGCTCTAAACGAATTTTCCTCAACTTGTGAGACCCTTCAAAATTATACGTATTCCCTGGGGAACCCTCCATTCTCCCGAGGAAAGAGTAGCATTCAGAGGTGATTCATTGGGAGGTTGTTACCTACAACGAAAATCAATACATACAAGCCTGCCTCACACTGAGTGCCAGGGTCAGTCTTCGAAATTGCGACACACAGTTTTTTTTTAGAACTGGCAAATTGACATTTCGGGCCACAAAAAACAATGATCAAAAAAGTCACAACTTTAAGGTAGAATTTATATTTTTCCCAGTGTGGTTGTATCAAGCCTATGAACACGCGATGACATCAAGAAGAGGCTCATATTGTCTGCGGTTAGAAGAAAAGCGACAATGAGAATCAATACATACAAGCCTGCCGAGTAGCCGTGTCGGGGTCTGGCCTCGAAATCGGGTACACAGTTGTTTTTTTTCTTAAATCTGACACAATGACAATTCTGGGCACAAAAAGGATCTAAACAGGTCACACCTTTAAAGAAGATTTCGTATTTCTCACAGGGTGGTTGTATCGAGCTAATGGTGACGACATGACATCAAGAAGATGCTCAAATTGTCTGCGGTTAAAAAGACAAGCAACAATAGGAATCGACATATAGAAACCTGCCACGAGGCCGTGACGAGGCCCGGCAGCGAAGCCACCGGGCTACCGGCACTGCTCTCCTTAAACGAGCAATAATTGTTTATGCATTTATTTTCCCTGGCAAACAGCTATATATTTTTTTGGAAAACTTGGAACCCTGTCAATTTCTTGCCTAAAAATACGATCTAGATAGGTAACGAATTTGAGAAAATTTATTTAGAGCCTTGATTTTGGAAAAAAAATATATGAGTGACGTCATGTTTATAAGCATTATTTCAAGAGCATTAGTTACATCATTTCCGCCCCAGGAGTGGTCGTATTATTTTTAGTCCCTATGACGCAAATAAATTTACACAAGGTGACCAACTGCTTTGCAGAACATTACAATTGAATAAAGAACTTGTTATTTTAGTGTCCCTGAGGATAGAAGTAATTATTCAGTATTTATGACAAGCACAAAATTATACAAAATGACAAGTGACTTTGAACAGCTAAAGAAAAAGACGTGGAATAAGAAATTGCAACAAATCTTATTGAATTGCAAGCGAAGATGTGACTTAAAAGTGAATAATAATACGATGATTTTGCTATTGTGGAGTTTATATGATTCAGAAAGTTACGATTGAACAAGAAACGTGTTCAGCAGGAAGGAGAAATTGAATTCACGACGGAGTGTCTTAGTTCAACGAAAATAGCTGATTTGCCCCCCTATTACTTGAAACTCAAGAATAAAATGATGATTATGCCAATAAGTATTTTAGATATTTCGGAGGGCAGAGACATTGGAGCACTTGGTTCTGAATGAATTAAAGCAGCTCAAGTAAAAGGCATGGGAAAAAGTCCGAGGTAATGATGCATGAAAATGAAGCGCAAGCGCGGTTTCCGGCTAAAAGACCAGTATCACAAGAATACATTGAATCGTAAATGAAATCTACGGTTAGAAGAGAAGCACCAGTGGGAATCACAACGAATTCCAGGAGAAAAAATCCCATAAAACGAATGGTCTTTTGATTCATTAACAGGAAGTTGGAATTGAATTCACGCCAGACTCTCTTAACTCAATTTTTATTTCTTATTTGACACCTAATGACTTCAAACAAAAGAATAACGAGTGTATATACTCCATTTGAACTTTTTAGTATTTTTCCTAGGGTGGTAACCTCGAACCTAACCTGACTCGATGACATCAAGAAGAAGTTCACATTATCTGCAGCTAAAATACAAGCGACAACAAAAATCAATATATATAAGCCTGCTGCGTGCCAAGTGCCAGGTCCTGGCCTCGAAATCTGGCACATAGTTTATCTGTTTTTTCAAAACTGGCATACTGAAATTTTTGGTCACAAAAACGGTCTAAATAGGTCACAACTTCGCGGAAGAATTCGTATTTTTCCAAATGTGGTTGTATTGAACTTATGGTGACTCCATTACATCAAGAATTTCACATTGTCTGTGGCTAGATGACAAGCAACCAAACTTGCCGCCCGGTGAAAAGAAAAAACATTAGATTTTAATGACTTTTTAGTGATTCTTTTTAATAATCTAGCGATTTACGCGCTGATTTAGTGATTTTTTTTGTTTAGGTAATATAAATATCACTAGAAATACTGATAAATCACTAGGGGTGGCAACCCTGCCAGCAGCAATGAGAATCAATATATACAAGCCTGCCCCATCAGGAGTGCAGAAAAGGGTGGTCTAAGGTAGGGAAGGGGGAGCTCCAAGGTTTCTCCGCCACTTGTCAGCACCTTGAAAAATTTACCTTGGAAATGTAGCTTGTCTGTCTGTATTTGCGGGTATACTGGATGATTTTGTCAATATATTCTTTAAATTCTTCCTCTAAAATTAAAACCCTAGCTGCATCCCTATATCCAGTGTCCCTAGCAAAGATTCGTTAGTAAGAGACCATATCATGTGAATGTAAAGTAAAGTTTTCACATTGATATGTGAGTTATTAAAATACATATTCTCGCCATTGAAATTTGGGTTTTAGATAATCAATTTCAATGAATATCTTAAGCCCTTTTTCAAACAGATTTTCACGTATTTGTGTTTATGTAACTAAACCGGGTTCTTTAACTGATTTTTTTTTCTTATTGGTCACTTCTACAAATATCCGCCATTTCGTTTGTGTGCTCAGAAACTGCTGATCAGAAAAGGTAAAGATCTAACCATTCTTGTAAATGGCCTAATTTTTGGAATCCACGGTGAATTATTGAGGCTGTATTTTTGGCGCCTTATAGACGAGGGGGAATATCTGAGTATAGTCAGGAATATGGTCAGAGAAGGGGGAGGGAGGGGGTTTAACTTTAGGTTTTTTCCGGAAGGGAATTTATCGGCAAAATATATCTGTATCGTATCTGTATGCTACGGATATATCGGTATCGGACCCCAAATTCATATTGGTCGGTCCCTAATGTATATATATATATATATATATATATATATATATATATATATATATATATATATATATATATATATATATACTATATATATATATATATATATATATATCATCATCATCATATATATATATATATATATATATATATATATATATATATATATATATATACATATATATATATATATATATATATATATATATATATATATATATATATATATATATATATATATATATATATATATATATATATATATATATATATATATATATATATATATATATATATATATATATATATATATATATATATATATATATATATATATATATATATATATATATATATATATATATATATATATATATATATATATATATATATATATATATATATATATATATATATATATATATATAGTATTTTTTTATAATATAATTAATATTTTTAGGTTGTCATTGAAGGTTTGGTTGGTTATGAGCCACGAAATACTATCCTTATTTCCGAAATTTGGCTAACGACATATGCAGCGGATGGAACTGTGCTCAATGAAAAGGCTCTGTTTTAATAAATACTTATACCAAATATGTCCCATATATTGAGGGCTTGAGATGGATAGCTTTCAAAAATAACGCAATAAAATTATATTCCTTTAATAAATTTTTACCACATATTAGTTAAATATATTGAGTCCTGTAGCAGGTCAACACAGTGTATTCTTAGGCAACTTAAGTTCTTCTCCCAGAGATTTATTTTAGGAAAATCAGCACATATAGGACAATTATTTTTATAAAACATCAAGTTTTACAAAAGAAACGGTAATCATGTCTTCTTCTTCTTGTTCGGGTTATTATGTAGACGTTTTTGCATAATTTAATCACCCAAATCAAATGCAGGCATTGCGGCGTGTCACTGCAGCTGAGATCAAATTTTGGGCTCCGTTTTACCAAGCACAGATCAATCCCACTGCGTTACTAAAGGACGCCACAATAATTTGCGAAATCTCAAAAGTGGTACACAAACTCTGTGTTTTCTATCTTCATTCATTTCTCTCAAATTTATTTATTATTATTTTTTACTCGAAAATATTTTGTACGATAACCTTTAGAAGTAGGGGATCTTTAGACTTAGAATACCCAAGGAGTGATTTTTTGGTTTTAATTATCCCCTTAGCTTTGACTACGGAGCCACCCTAGCCAAGTAGAAGGCAAACTGGACATACAATCCTTTGGTTCTCAAGTTTGAGTACTGGTGTCACAAATCTCGAGTCCTGGGCTAGGATAGGGGTCGGTGGTCTAATTTTGCAAGCTAGGCCGCCTTGAGCAAGAAGGCAATGAACCTCGATCCCGTTGGGTCTGCCCCGCAACAAAATACAAAATTACTACCACTAAGAAATCCCTTAGCTGTTATATCTCTGAGTGTATGTTTTACGAAGATTCGAAATTTAAAGAAATGAGAACGTTTTTCCACAGGGCATTAGTTTCTTGCGTGACTGCAGACTAGAGGATAATAGTTTAATCAAAAACATAGAAGAAATAATTTTGACATATTTAATATTAATTTTAATGATAAAAAGTTTCCTTTCTTATATTGGACGGTAAAATTTAATAAAAATCCACCTAAACCACGTTTTATTGTTGGGGCAGTGAGGTGTCCAGCCAGAATTGCGGCCACTGACCTATCTTTAATTTTAGGAGAAATTAACGATAGATTTAAAGCATATTGCTCTGGAATTAAAAAATTTTCTTACTTTAATCCATATCGGAGTATTAGTAATTCATCACAAGTGATAGACTCTTTGGCTATAGTTTCAACTAAAAGAGTCGATTCATTTGATTTTACTACTCTATATACAAATCTGTCACTTAATTTAGTATTCGAAAAATTTAAAACGGTCATTAAGAAATCTTTTCTTATGTCTAATATAGGATTTTTGAAAATTGATACTTTTAATAAAAAAAAGCCCGATGGACGAATTTCTTTAAAAGTACTATTAGTTCAAGATGCTATAACTTGGACACGATATATGATTTACTGGAATTTGTTTTGTTCAATCCTATAGAAGGTTTGATAAACCTTTCAAATAATAAAACATATCTGGATGATCTCTTAGTAATAAACTGCGTGGAGTATATGAATATTTCAAAAAATATTTATCCATTAGAGTTAATTCTGGAGACTAGCTATGGGACAAGACACTCTGACCATTTCTTAGATTTAAATATTAATATTTAAGATAATAATAAATTAGTTTTTAAAATATATAATAAAACTGATTATTTTAATATTGTAGCAATTAATTTCCCATTCCTCGAAAGTAATATACATTCAATGATCACTTATTCAGCTTTTTATTCCCAACTATTTACGTATGCAAGAATTTGCAGTAATTGCACAGAATTTAAAAATAGATGTCAAACGCTTAGCCAAAAACTAATCTCAAGAGGTTTTTCTGCCAATAAAATTAGTTGGCAATTTAAAAAATTTAGTTTTGTGTATTATGAACTTTTAGGTAAATATGCAAAAAATTATAAAGTAGTACTAAAGGATATTTTAATGTAGTTTCTCTTTCATTTTTTTTAGGGATTCTTGTATTTCTATAATGTTTCCAGACCAGCTGGAAAAGCTTTAAATCTATATTTGGTTCCAGAAACCAATAAAGCACTCTGTTTTATAACTCAAGTCTGGCCTATATAGTCTTTAATTGTTCCAGAATTGTTTTTAAGTTTCATTAACCATGGGATTCTAATAAAGATAGAACTAATCTTATTTTGAGTTTATTTTTGAAGAGTTTTACTAGTATATATGTATTTCAAAAGCTTTACCTAACATAAGGATACCAAAAAAGAGCTTATGGTAGATGCCCCATCGTGCCGGGTAAAGAAAGTAAAGTGTCAAAACCCATTTAGGCAGGTGGTATTCTTCTGATTAACGCTAATGAAAGTTTACTACTTGGAAATATTTTCTTAGATTTAAGGTGCTTTTGCTTGTAAAGTTACATCGGCTTACATTTATTAATGACAGCTTTGCATGGATTCGGATATTTCGATTTGGTTGATGGAATAATTTAATAAAAGTATTCTGTATTGCAAAAAAAAATAAAACATGTAATTCTATAACTAGATTAATTTATGATGCAGTTTGCAATTTAGCTAAATCAAAATTCATTTCAAATTATAACAGATCTGATAAGATTTTAAATAAGGATAATAGATTATATTTGTCTGTTAAGTTTAGTACAAACAAATAGAAGATATTAATTTTTCAGAATCTAAGACCAGGGGAGCGTGAGAAATGCCCTTCCAAGTAATTAATGTATAAGGAGAGTCCGATTTTAACGTAAAAAATTCTCAAAAGCGATAGGTCAAATGATTTTTAACCTTAATTTGAAACTTGAAAACTTGACAAGAAGGAGTAATTAGAAACCGGTTTGTAATTGCGAGCAATTTTTACCATACGTGAATCAAGCTTACGAACATGTTGTAACAGAGGATTTGTCCATTATAAAGCATCTTTATCTTCAAAATATAATGAAGATGATGTAACATAAAGAAATAAAAACGAGCAAAAATGGCGTTTTTAAAGGCCAAATAAAAATACTAAAAAAACGCAATAAAGCGAATATTTTGAGGGGACTTCTTCAGCGCGAAACGAAAAATATAATCAATACGAGTGCCGAAGAACAAACCAACAAATAAAACGCGGAAAGTCAATGTAAATGTGAAAAAAAAAACAATGAAGAAAAACGAAAAATTAAAATATGAATAAAAATCAATAAAAGCCAAAAATTTTTAGGATTTAAAACCAAATACCTAACAACAATAAAAGAGAGTCTGTGATTTGGAAAGAAATTCAAAATTGAACCGCCATCGACGGATACTAGCGAATAACTCGAATAACCATTTTTGCTCGTTTTTCTTTCTTTATGTTATGTCAGGCCAATGTGGTTTAAGAAATTATCTTTGAAGATGAGGAATGTTGTTTAAGAAATTATCGTTGAAGATGAGGTTCGCATTCCGTCCTTCCTACCACATAAAGCCAGCTAGCTTCTTAGTGGATTAAAGAATGATTTAAAGTTGTTTACTGACAAATAGTGCAAGAAGGAGAAAATTACTAAAGAAACTTTTTAAAATTGGATGAATTTGATGTTGACTACTGCACAAAATAACATATACAGAATTAATCCAAGTATTTCTAAGAAAAACTCAATATTTTTTAATGCTAATATGAAACAAAAAATAGCTAATATACAGAATGAATTTGTAATTGAACCAGTTGATAAAGCTAATAATAATTTTGCCATAATTTGTCAGAAACTCGACTGTGATATTTTTTCAAAAGAGTTAGGTACAACAAATACATACGAAAAGGCTCCTCTATAATTTAACAGTTTAATTGAAAAAATAAAATAAATAATATTGAATAAATTCAATATTAAAATTCATTATAATGACAAAAAGTTTCCTTTCTTATATTGGACGGTAAAATTTCATGAAAATCCACCTAAACCACGTTTAATTGCTGGGTTAGCAAGGTGTCCCACCATAATTGCGGCAACTAACCTGTCTTTGAATTTAGGAGAAATTAGACTTTTAGAATTGAGAAATTAGCTATGGGACGGGGCACTCTGACCATTTCTTAGATTTAAATATTAATATTTCAGATAATAATAAAATAGATTTTAAAATATATAATAAAACTGATGATTTTAATTTTGAAATAGTTAATTTCCCATTCCTCGAAGGTAATATACATTCAAATATCAGTTACTCAGCTTTTTATTCCCAACTATTTAGGTATGCAGGAATTTGCAGTAATTACACAGAATTTAAAAATAGATGTAAAACGCTTAGCCAAAAACTGATCTTAACAGGTTTTTCTGCCAATAAAATTAGTTGGCAATTTAAAAAACTTAGTTTTCTGTAAAATAAACTTTAGGTAAATATACAAAATATTATAGAGAAATAATGAAGAATATTTTAATGTAATTTCTCTTTCATTTTTCTTTTGGGATTTTCGTATTTGTATAAAGCCTTCAGACCAGCTTGAAGGACTTAAAATTTATAGTTGGTTCCAGAAACCAATGAAGCACTCTGTTTTATAACTCACAACCGGTCCACATAGTCCTTAATTGTTCCAGAATCGTTGATAAGTTTCATTAACCCATGGGATTTCAATAAGGATAGAACTAATCTTTTACCTAACATAGGAATATCATAAAAGAGATCATGGTAGACGCTCCATCGTGCCGGGTAAAAAAAGTAAACCGTCAAAATCCATTTAGGAAGGTGGTATTCTTCTGATGAGCCCTAACGAAAGGTTACTGCTTGGAAATATTTCGTTAGATTTAATGTGCTTATGCTTGTAAATTTACAACGGCTTACATTTATTAATTACAACTTTGCGTGAATTTGAACATTTCGTTTTGGCTGAGGGTTCGGTTATACTGTTTTGTTCTGGGTAATTGGATAGATGAGTAAGGTTAAGACCTCGTTCAAGTGCTCATTTATCTCAGTTGTTGCATTAGGATGACACTTATTTTCTTCTTCTCTCCCTCTTTTTCAGCCAAGTAATTACCTCTAAAACATTATATGAATCCAGATTGGATCTATTGCTGGTGGAGGAATCATCAAAAATTCTTTCCCGACGAACCTTAACCCTGGTCCAGGTTTTCAACCTGATATTGATTATTATTTGGCTAAACTTTCTTTAGATAGTAGTATTAATGTTTGAAGCTAAGGCTCTATTTAGGGTAGTGTTTTTTGAAATTATGGCTCTATTTAGTTTTTTCTAATAGTTAGTTATAACAACTGTATTAATTGCGGACTTTTGGCTTGGCTACTGGAGATGTTTTGGACTTTGTTTTAATTGTCGTTTTGTATTTATTTTATTTTTGATTTTGTAATGAATAAGAATGGCAATGTTTATATTTAAAGGGGTCTGCCGAATACTAATAAGATCAATGGTCGTTGTTTTCTTTACCTAGATCACTTCATCCCTCGAAGTTGTCTTAAAAGCACTTTATATAATAAAAAGTTTCAATGTTTATTTACTGGTCACGTAAATTGAAAAACAACTAATATTATTTATTTACTAGAATGTAAAACTGTTATTTACAATATGTGGGGGAAACTATTAACAATATATGTAGGGGATTTTCGGGACATAAAACTAAAATTACAGGGAAAAAAACTAATAATTATCTAGCTCAACATTGTAATAATGGTACTTTTTCGTTATCTAATCTAACTATTACAATTTTATAAACTCTGGACGTAAAAAACTGTACTAAAGAAGAGAAAAAGAATAAATTATGCCGACGAGAAGATTATTGGATCCATGCTTTCGGTACAGCTTATCCTTTTGGGTTAAATGATCGAGTAGCGTAATATGGAGATATTTCCAATCTAGTTTCCAAAGTGTATTAATGGTTTAACTGAGCACCGTTCTTTTAATTGCCCCACTAAACGTAAAAGTCAATCATGAGGACATGGGAAAAATAATAGAAACAATTATTTGGATTTAAATGTATTTTTATTTTATTTATGTCAGATATTTGAGACTAATGAAATGGCTAGTTTAATAAAATGTTTAAATAAGTTACCAAGGAATAATTTAATAAAAGTATTCTTGATTACAAAAATAATACAACATGTAATTCTGAAACTAAATTAATTAATGGTGCAGTTTGCATTTTAGCTAAATCAAAATTGATTTCAAATTATAATAAATCAAGATTGTTAATAAGGGTAATAGATTATATTTGTCTGTTAATTTTAGCACTAAACAAATAGAAGATATTAATTTATCTGAAATCTAAGACAAGCGGAGAGTGAGAAATGCCCTTCCAAGTAATTAGATGTATAATCATGGTCTGATTTTAAAGTGTAAATTCTCAAAAACGATAGGTCGAATGATTTTTAACTATAATTTGATACTTAAAAAATTTGACAAGGAAAGTAATTGGAAACCGGTCTGTAATTGCGAGCAATTTATGAACATGTTGTAACAGGGGATTTGTCCATTATAAAGCATTTTGATCTTCAAAATATAATGAAGATGGGATCTAAATCCCGTCTTTCCTACCACATATAGCCAGAAAGTATTCTTAGCGGATTAAAGAATGATTTAAAATTATGTATTGATAAATAGTACAAGAAAGAGAAAATTATAAAAGAAGGTTTTCAAAATTAGAATGAATTTGATTTTGACTAGTGCAAGAAATAACATATATAGAATTAATACAAATAATTATAAGAAAAATTCATTATTTTATAATCCTAATAGTAAAAAAAGCAATAGCCAATATACAGAAGGAATTTGTATTTGTACCAGTTGATAAAGCTAGTAATAATTTTGCTATAATTTGTCAGAAACTCTGCTTTGATATTTCATCAAAAGAGTTACATACAATAAATACATACGAAAAGGCTCATCTAGAGGATAATAGTTCTATTGGAAGTATAGAATAAGAATTTTGAAAAAAACTCAATATTAATAATAATAATAATACTTTTATTTTCCCTCAGGATACACTATGAGAGTACAATCAATAAATATAAAATATAAAGACCCAACTTACAATTAACAAGACCAGAACTACCGATTAATACAACCATCTACGTCAATCGGTTAACATATTAGATTTTTTCAAAGACGGGAATAAATTTCTATATTCAAGATAATTTCGAGGCTTTTGAACTAAAAGCTCACACTATATACATATATATATATATATATATATTCTAGTAGAAAGGCCTTATTGACTCCGGAACGAACCACGTGGTTTATGGATTTCTCAGTGAGAATGAAAAAACAGGAATTTTCTCAATTGAAAAAACAGGAACTTTCTCACTTTTATGGATGTTTTTATGGTTTTTGTGAGTGAGAATTTGAAAGACAGGAACTTTCTCATATTTATGTATGTTTTATGGTTTTTGTCAGTGAGAATGGAAAAACAGGAATTTTCTCACTTTGATGGATTTTTGAGTCTAATGGGGGTCAAGGTCAATCTGTTGTTGTTTGGTCACGGGTAATGACATGAGGGGTGATTTACATAATCGTCGGGGGAATTATTGTTTCACGAAAGGGGAATTAAGAAACAAACATGGCTCGATTATTGTTTGGCTAACCTAACCTGAGAAATTGATTTACATAATCGCTAGGGGAATGTATTGATTCACGAAGGGGAAATTAAGAAACAAACATGGCTTCTTTGTTCTTTAGGCTAACCTAACCTGAGAACTTAATTTACATAATCGCTAGGGGAATGTATTGGTTCACGAAGGGGAAATTAAGAAACAAACATGGCTTCATTGTTGTTTGGCTAACCTAACCTGAGAAATTGATTTACATAATCGCTAGGGGAATGTATTGATTCACGAAGGGGAATTAAGAAACAAACATGGCTTCTTTGATCTTTAGGCTAACCTAACCTGAGAACTTGATTTACATAATCAGCGGGGGAATTATTGGTTCACGAAGGGGGAATTAAGAAACAAACATGGCTTCTTTGATCTTTAGGCCTGAGGGATTTATTTATTATTGTTGTTTTGGACAAGTGCATGCTAGGGATGAATGTCAAGGTGTCCAGGAATAGGAAACCGGAAGTACATGCATCCTTCTCAGCCAATCAGCGAGTCGGATACATCCTCCTTCTCAGCCAATCAGAGAGCTAATTACATATGGTTTTCCCCCAGTTACATAATAATTCGCCCTTCAGATTTCGTATATAACGGGCATGCAATGTGATTAAATTATCAGAAAGTATTTTGACATAGTTCAAACAACAATGGATAATATTGATGAATTAGAAGCCTTGGCAACTTCAATTTACTATGTAAGTTCTGATTTAGCACATTTTTTATTTTCAAAATAAATTATTTTCCTTGGTCACCCTCTAGTACATTTAGGTAAGTACCCCCTCCCCCACAAACCTAACCACCATGCAATCTTTATACTCACTAGGAAGCATAAAATATGTTCTTTTTATTACCTCAACCCCCTCAACCCCCCCCCCCCACTGTTTTTACAGGTATAATTCTTGCTAATTGAAATATTTCTCTTTTTTCAATAAATTTATTCTTTCTGTAAGCCTATCAAAAAGTGACAATCAACTTCTGTCTATCCCATAGCTATTAATATACCGTTTCCATTTAAGCCGCCGCCGCTTACTTGACCTAAAAACATTTTTCCGCAATGATTTAAACAGGTGATACCCCACAATTACACTTCCTGCTTGTTAATCCTTTACGTTATCGACTTAACCAAAAGGTATCAATGAGAAAAAGGATTTGTTTCCCTCTTTATCAAATTAAAACGGTTTTAAGCAAAAAGAGATTGTGGATTCGTAACCTGTATTTGCTGGAGAACCGGTGAAACGGGATTATTTCCAAAAATAATTACTAACAATATATTTAGGACATTGATGAAAGGGGGGGGGGAGGGGACATGCCTCAATTCTATCGCCATTATTGTAAAATGAAAACAAAGATTTGCATGAAAAGTAAGGTTAGGTCGGGATGTCTATGAATAAGCCTTTTTAATAAATTAAAATAGCATTAGATTTCTGAGTTTAGTATATTTTTACTTTTTGCTTTACTGAAAATGCTGGCGTAGGGGGACCTTTCTTAGTGATAAATGCTTTTCTAGACAAAATTATATGGATGAGGGTACTAACTTTCTTTCTGTAAAAAGGGGGGAAATTATTTTGATACTAACTTTTTTCTCTTCTTTTAAGGCAAATTGTGAAGAATGCCCGTTACCACCACCCAGTAAGAGAGCAAGAGAGAGTGAGGCAGCCCCATCAGTGCCAGTCCCCATACAGTCTGGGCATAAACCAAAAAGAGAATGGGCCATAAGGATGGTGAACCTCGCTGGCAAGTCCTGGGAAAATTTGGACAAGGTCACAGATGCGAGAATGGGCGAAGGTAGTTAAACTACGGCTTGATGAACCACCTTGTTGTCACCAATACCATATTTCAGCACAAACCTAGCCACCTTTTAACTTGGCATTCAAATGACGGTGTCACTAAGGCTCAAATAGACTTCATTCTCGTACGCCAGCGCTGGAGAAGCTCCGTACAGGACTCTCGCTCTTACAACGGCGCGGACACAGGCTCGCAGCCTGGGTCTGACCACAGGATTGTTGCTGCAAAAATTTTGCTACGTCTTGCAACTCGGAGGAAAAACAAACCCAAGGCCGGATTCGACATCGGTAAGCTCCAAGACAAAGAAGTTCGGCAGGCCCTAAATTTGGAACTGACTAACCGATTTGACGCCCTCAGTTCTGATGAAAACCCACCCCCCAAGAAGAGATGGGAGACCTTTAAAACGGTGATGACAGAGACTGCTGATTAGATCCTAGGCCAAGCAAAAATCAAACGACAGCACTGGATTACCGCTAGGACCCTGTCAATAGTCGGTGAGCGAAGACAAAAAATGAGCGGCCCTAAAGAAGAAACAAAAGAGCTGCGCAGACAGGTCAAACGCTCTGTTCGTCTGGACCGCCGCCAAATGTGGAAAGATGCTACCGTGTCGTTAGAGAAAGCAGCACGCTCACATGATACCCGCAAGCTTTACCAGATCCTGAAAGAGTCCGTTGGTAAGAAAGCTGCTGTCTCAGAAATAGTTAAAGACAGATCAGGAAAAATCATCAGTTGTCAGAAGGGGAGCCCTTAGCAAGATGGAAGGATCACTTTCAGATCCTCCTAAACCCATCCCCATCATCCGCCTCTGATGCTTTCCCACCTGCTGTTTCTAAAGAACCCTACGACGTCGAGCTGGATACCCCGACCAGAGCCGAAATACTAAAAGCGATCAAGACCCAGAAGAACCACAAAGCCCCAGGTGAAGACGGCCTCCCCCCGGAAATGTACAAACAAAGCCCTGAGGTCACTGCTGAACAGCTCCATGGCATTCTCGAAGAAGTGTGGAGGACCAATTCTTTCCCAAAAGATTGGAAGACATCAGTCATTCTCCCCTTCTATAAGAAAGGAGATAAAACCGAATGCAAAAATTACCGCAGAATAAGTCTTATAGACATTGCGGTCAAAATATTCGGGATTATACTCTTGAACCGCTTCAAAGGGGCAAGGGAGGAAAGAACCCGAGAAAATCAAGCCGGCTTTCGGCCAGGTAGAGGCTGTACTGATAATATCTTCGTTTTTCACCTCATTATCCAGCAGTTTGAAAGGTACAATCTACCCCTGATCTTGATGTTCCTGGACTTCATTGCCGCCTTCGACTCTGTCACTCGCCAGAAACTTTGGAAGATCCTAGAGAATGACGGAATGCCACTGAAGTTTGTTGAACTGATGAAGGCATACTATGACGCGTCAGTGAGCCGAGTTCGAGTCTATGGTGAAGAAACTAAAGAATTCCTGGTTGAGTTCGGAGTAAAACAAGGGTGTATCCTCTCTCCGACTCTGTTCAATTATTGCGTCGATTGGGTGCTTGAAAATGCACTGTCGTCCTATCCAGGAGTTCAGATCGGACAGAATCTCTCACTGACTGACCTCGATTATGCGGATGATGTTGGCCTCCTGTCAGAACCCGTAGAAGCTCAAAACATGCTTGAAAACGTGGTGGCCTGGGCAGACCTGATCGGCTTGAAAGTCAGCACAGAGAAAACGAAATTCATGGCTATTAACCACGACACAGGACCATTCACACTAACTGTCAATCAAGTTCAACTGGAAAAAGTCAACTGTTTCACATACTTAGGCTCCCAAATATGTATTGACGGATCCTCCGACGCTGATATCCAACAGAGAATACAGAAAGCGCAGACAGTCTTTGCCTCCCTTCGGAAACCCTTATGGAATCGCCGCGAAGTCAGTGTCCGAACGAAAGTTCGAATCTACATGGCACTAGTCCGCACCGTTCTCCTTTACGGATGCGAAACATGGTCGGTAAAACTACAGCATGAGAATATGCTGAAGGTGTTTGAGCATACCTGTCTGCGAAGAATTCTCAGAATACAGCTGCGTGACCGTATCTCCAACACGGATCTACGTCGAATGTGCAATATTCAGAGAGATGTTGCGCTCACTATTAAAGAACGCCGTTTGAAATGGCTGGGCCATGTTTTACGGAAGCCGCCAGAATACTTGCCTCGCCAAATACTTCAAGTCGAGCCTGTTAGCTCCTGGAAGAGACGCCAAGGAGGACAGAGGAAAAACCGTTGGAACCTGGCCAAATCAGACCTTGAACCTATCAGGGGATTCAGGAAGTTTGGTCACAAATGGACAACTCAGTGGCTTACATTTGGAGGAACAGCTGGCAGAAGATTGCTCAACATGGTCCAAGAAGGTCTCCAAGATCATCAATACCGGGCGAGGTGGAAACGCCTGATTCCCGCCACAAGTACAAGTAAAAGAACCTCGCTGGATCATCTATGCAAGCCCATGACATTGCTGGCCCAGCTGCGCAAGAACATAGCGCTGCCACTCCGTCCGCACTCCAACACACACTACCTGGACCATCCGGCACCCAAGTGCAGCCAGGATTTGCAAATGAGAGCATTTTTTCCTACCTATCTTATAGAAATATCAATCTATTTCTTCTAATGTTTTTTCCTTTTCACTATTTTTCAACACTGTGTAAAAGTGTATCTCTAATATATTAGCCCCTCCCCCCCCAACATTATTTTAACTGCCCTCCCTCTGAGATATCTAAATGGAATTTTTTTGCTTGTCAATCCGCTCTTTTTCTAATCTTTGCTATTTTCTATGCATTCCCCCTATCACTTCACTGCTATCACATAATATTTTTAGGTACCTTTGAAACTCTGTGAATGCTATTTTTCACATAGTTTTAAGAGAGAGATTATTCCATTTTATCCATTGCACATATAGATCTCGTAATTTACACTGAGCCTTACATCGTGCCAAGATATTAGCGAGGGGAATTCGAGTTAACAGTTCTCGGCATTTTCCTGCCTGTTGAAGTTCAATCTTGGAAATTAGAACACTCGCGCGGCTTACAATAATTAAACTCATGAGTTCACTGAACCAGTATGGAATTAGAAAGAAATATTTCAACTATTGACGAGCATTCTGTAAAGGGGGCTGAGAGCCAGTCGGGAAGCACTGCGGGGCTGCGCCGCGGGATGCGCCGCGGGCCGAAGAAGCACCGCAGGGGTTGCGCCGCAATGATGCGCCGCGGGCCAGCGAAGCGCCGCATGATGCGCTGCGGGGGAAGCGCCACGGAAAAAAATTTGCTGATTTGAACACTTTGTAAATAAGCTATTTTTTTTTTTGAACAAAATCAAATTGCCGCCTTCTATGTAAAGTGACGTTTTAGATTGTAAATATCTTATATTAAGTTGGATATTTTGAAACTTTCAGTTGAATATCGATAGAGTAGTGAATTAACCAAATGCTACTATGCGCATACTGCTACTACTACTACTATTACTACTACTAAGCGATGACTTTAAATAATACGTAAATAATAATCCAAATTTAAAAAGCAGTAGGGGATGATTTGAACACTTTGAAAATAAGCTATTTTTCATTTATAGGTTGGAGCATTGGTCCCTTATTCTTTGTCTTCCCCCTCATCAGCTGGTGAAGGAGAGGAGCTCTCCAACAACATTTCACCATGGTGCGATATCGCTAATTCCGATGAAATACCTGATAATATTGATGAGTATTTAAATGATTTTTTAAATGTAGATAATAGCACAGTTGGGCAGGGGGACTTGAGCCAAAATACACTACAGTTTTTGGAGGATTTTACAAACGAATTAACTGTGAACTCTTCTCCTCCTCCTCCTCCTCCAGCCTTCGATCCCCTACCGAGGCCACTTCGACCAACTGAAGTGGAGCATACCCCAGATTTTGTTGAAAAAGTGGGGGGAGGGGATGATATACCAGCGGGGGAGGGGGGTACAACTTTTCCCGATTTTCAATATATTCACCACTACAATATAAAGCATCTTCAGTATATTCCCGTAAACACTTCCTATTCGGAACTCTGTCAGTTAACACTAAGAACCGAATTGGGTGATCCCATAGCAATTTCAAAAGGTTTGGCTGTGATTACATGCCATTTTCGACCCATCGTTCAAAAGCAAGATGTCTAATAAAAAAGTGGTATTCACTTGTCCTGATATTGACTACTATGTTAATACTCTTGGTCCAAGACAACAGGGCAATGGAATGGACTATTACAAAGGTCGCTCTTCAATGTCTGGCTACGGTCTTGGCAGTTGGTTTGCTAAGCTGTTTCACTCTTCACTACCACTGGCTATAAAATATCTTGTACCGGCTGTGACAGATTTTGCATCCTCTACACTATACGATTAGGGCTCTGGCAAGGATTTTAAAAAAGTGCTTCGGAAAATCTTAGGTCCAGTGCGCGAACCCTTGGTGAGAGATTAAAACAAAATGGTAAAGGCTTAAAAAGGTCAAGAAACAATGCATCACTCATCAGTCTCCACTCAGGTCGGAAAGAAAAGACATCATCCCTCTTGTCAAAGAAAAGAAGGAAAAAGCCGACACGTGCTATAAACAGAAGAAAAAGTCCCAGGAAGAGAAATTGTTAGATCGAAACTAGATTTCATCTCCTAAAATGTCATACCTGCCGCATAAGGATTCTCAACCTTCAATCACCGCCTCATTGAATCTATTCAATGCTGAAAATGTTGATGTGAGTGTCAAGCATGGATACTATGAACAATTTTATCCACAACAACCCCTCTCAGATAATATCCACTTTCAAATTTTTTACAATGAAGACTACTTTAT
Source organism: Artemia sp. Qi Xiang Cuo (assembly GCF_049724085.1). Classification (NCBI taxonomy): domain Eukaryota; kingdom Metazoa; phylum Arthropoda; class Branchiopoda; order Anostraca; family Artemiidae; genus Artemia; species Artemia sp. Qi Xiang Cuo. Next base: position 79,635,460 of record NC_142799.1, on the reverse strand, counting down.
GGACATGTCTTCAACATTTATAGATTTACAAATGAAAGTCCGGAAATCCAATAATACAATGCCGATTCGGGCCGATGGAATATCCTATGAAAATTGTATATTGCATAATTTATTACGTCAAATCAGTGTCTACATCAATGGTACGCTGGTGAGCACAAGCAACAATCTCTCAAATTATACAAGCTATATGCAATTCATGCTGATGACACCCAAGTTATACAAGGAATTGAGAGGCACCTCCAATGGATATGAATATATTACTAATACTGATAGTACAGATGCACTTAAAAATGCTACAACTAGTGAATTACATCTAGTTGGAAAAATATATGATGAAATTTTTAATATACCCCAATGGCTGCCACCCAATGTTAAAGTGGATATAAAAGCAACGCTTGCACCCTCCCAGTTCATATTGAGAAAAGAACTTCCTTTCAATCCTGATATAAGTCTCTTCCTCACCTCGGCAGTACTTCGTGTACGCAAACAACAGGTCATGAGTTCTGTTGCTTTGGCAGTGGAAAAACTGAGAGCCAATGGAAATAATATTAAACTACTTGTTCCTCATACAATCACCAATCAACGTCATATTGCAATGGGCTCACGCACCTTCACCGATTCATCCTTTATCAATGGTGAAATTCCGTCAAAACTTGCTTTGGCATTTGTAAAAAGCGCCAGTGCAATAGGATCATTGACTGGATGCCCACATAAATTCGAGATGTTTGGACTTTCATCTCTTAAGTGCAAAGTAAACGGCATCCCACTCTACAATCTATCTTTTGATAAATCCTATAGAGCATTGTATAAGTTGACCATACAAACCCTAGATCATGACTCGCAACTATTTGAAAATGGTATAACCGAAGATATGTTTGCTAAAACACATGGTATCATTGTACTGGATTTGTCTGGTACACAGGATATGAGTATAGTACGTACGGGGAGTGTGCGTTTAGAGTGTACATTTGCCGACCCATTGGCTGAGAGTATTGCACTAATCTCACTAAATAAATATGAAACCTATTCGGAAATCACTCCCGAAGGCAGTGTTCTACTAGACTTAGCGCCATGAACACCAGTCAAATAATCAATGTATTTAATATGGACCCCTACAGGTCTCAATACAAATCCTATTGTCTGCCCTCGGACTTTCTTGGAAAAATTCAAAGTGTCAACAATACCTTGATTATTGTTAATAGCAGTCCGTCGACTGTGCTGACGGGTCATTGGCTGTGCATCTTTCAAACAATGAAGACGATTGAATTTTTTTATCCTCTTTGTCTACCCTATACATTTTACACGCCTCACATCAGCAACCATATTGAGAGCAGTGGGAAAATTATTATTCAAAATCGGAAGAGGGTTCAGGATCTGACAACTAAAAGCTGCGGCTTCCATGCACTACTATATTTTATGTTCCGATGTCGCGGCTATACTTACAAGCAGTTTCTCCACATTTATGTTGACAATCCACGTCTGAATGACTTTCTAGTGGAAAATATCCTCTCAGACCTATATAATATTGATTTCAGTGCCCTACGAGTAAAGTGCATAAAAAATGTTTGTGAATTTGTTTATTAATAAAATGCATATATATACAACAATGTCTTTAAATCTTCACTTTAGATTTCTTCATCGATGTATAGGCAGCTGTCGTGAACCACTAATGCCGGTAAATCATTTGGATTCACTGTATATTGATCTTGATTGACTGCAAAGTCATGGTCACATTTTCTACAGTACAATGTAACTTCACTCTTGTCATATCTCTTAGTATAGTCAATGATACTATTTGCATTCATATTATGAAATTCACGAGTTTCAATCTGTCTATTTGAAGCAATATCACATACAATATTTTCAAATGGTGAATCACATTCGGTAACTGCCAAATAAAAATCACTTGGTTTATAGTCATAGTAGGCAGTTTCATCACAACGATGACGTAGAAACCAAATTGTCTTGTTACCCCAACAGTTGAATCGTAGACCAGATTCCTCTTCCCGAAATAATTTAAACCCACGACGATACCAATCTCTTATAAATAAACTAGAATCATGTTTGGGATTCTTTCCAATCATAGCAGGGTAAGTAGTCTACCACTGACCACATTTATCATAGTGAAAATTGAAACACAGATGCCCTCTAGGGTAGAGAGTCGCACACCTCTTCAAGATTCGATTTACATCCTTTAATTTGTACTGCATAGCCTCTATGGAATTTAAAGGGATTAAATAATTTATACTTTTCCCTATAGTCACCTATAATTGTACAATTCTCACGCTGAGTCCAACTGCCATGAGTCTACATGCACAATGGACATATATAGAACATTGTTGGTTTCCGATGTCAACTCACTCACAGCTAAAACGAAACTGATCGTCCTCGTTCCATAAATTCAATGTGGAGGAATGTGGAGAGGAGTAGCTCTGTAACGTTACCTCTTTCGAATGACGGAGGAGCCATCTACATTGAATGCATTGGCAATGTTTTCAAAAGTATATCCACAATATGATTCTGCTTTGTTCCAATTAATATATCAATATATTGACTATAAGCACTTGAGTCACATTTTAAAAGTTTCATACAATAGTCCAAGGGGGGAGAATCACTCCTCATTATATTGTCAAGTGTTCCCTGACAAGAGAATATCATGCGTTTAAGAGATATCTCGAGAAAATCATCATCCAAAATCAAATGTTTTTCCATAAACTCTAGATTTGATCTAATTCTCTCTTTCTCAAATTTATTCATTTTTCAATCCTTTCCCTCCGACTGCTGACTCTAGAATGACCATGATTCAAAAGCACTATAGCCTAACCTAACCAGAAAAGAAGGAAAACAATTTCGATTTCGAAACAATTTAATTGAATAATTACAACAACATCAATAATACAGAGCATGTACAATTAGCGATACTGTTTATTGTCTTCACTATGTTTCACCAATGCACTTAAAGCACATTGAAGTCTATTCACATGTGGTATATCAACTTTAGTGGCAAAACATAATTGATCCTCCATTTTAAATTTGCTCAAGGATATCACATATCTTGCATATACTGCATCCCATTCCAGACAAAGACGTGATCCTTTCTTGATTTCCACCGCAATGTTTGATGCTCTTGTGTTATTACCATCAACTCCACTATCAACTTCTAAGAGGGTAAACATTCCACTCATCGCCATCAACACAAATATATATCCAAATGAGTAAAGTCAAAACTGTTCTCACTCCTTTGAATTCTATTCACAGACTAATAAAACTTTAGCAAAAAACCCTTTCCTTATATTCCATCCGTCGCTAATATGTTTGCGAGCCCTCTGATTGGCTGAGAAGGAAACACGTGATCTAACTGTTTCCTGGAAACTCATAACATTTGCCTCGAGCAACAACAACAACATGAAGGAAGTGTCATTGACCTGCCCCCATTAGACTCTATAATCCATCAAAGTGAGAAAGTTCCTGTTTTTCTATTCTCATTGACAAAAACCATAAAACATACATAAATGTGAGAAAGTTCCTGTTTTTCAAATTCTCACTGACAAAAACCATAAAAACATCCATAAATGTGAGAAAGTTCCTGTTTTTCAAATTCTCAATGACCTAAACCATAAAAACATCCATAAATTACTGTTGACATCCATGAAAAACATTAAATAAATTGACCTAAACACATAACCATCCAAGAAAACATCCATCAAAGTGAAAAAATTCCTGTTTTTTCAAGTGAGAAAATTCCTGTTTTTTTATTCTCACTGAGAAAACCATAAACCACGTGGTTCGTTCCGGAGTCAATAAGGCCTTTCTACTTATTCTCCCATAGTTAGCAATATTTTTTGTAAGACAGTAGATAGTCGGCTAGGAAAATGGCTAGAAGAATTAGGGAAATTAATAGAGGAGCAGGGAGGGTTGTAAGATAGAAGGGGGCACAATAGAGCAGGTTTTTATTTTGTATATTACATTTAGAAAAGGAATCATGAAAAGAGGGGGTAGGATTTAGGTAGTGTTCCTGTACACAAGAGGGGCTTCCGATAATGTGATAGGAGTTATACTGGTTAAGCGACTTTTGAAGATCGGATTGCCTGTAAATTTTGCTAGATTAATTGTAGGAATATATAGTTCAGTAGGCCTAGTAGTTAGAATACTAGGTAAAATATCCGGGAGAATTTTGACGCGAACAGGTTTAAAACAGGGATGCCCACTGCCACCGACTTTGTTCAACGTGTATATTAATGATATAGTGGATTTCTTCAAGGAGAAAAGGGCTCCGGAAGTACTGATAAGTGTTTCGAAAATTTGCATGCTTTTGTTTGCTGATGATATTGCTCTCATAGCACAATCGGCAAAAGAAATGCAAACATTATTAAACATAATCGAGAAATATTTGGACATGAAAGGATTAGCATTAAATAAGAAGAAAAGGGTAATTGTAGTTTTTAGGAAGGGCGGAAAATTAAGGAGAGATGATGTACTTAGATTTAAAGTGATTTTATACAGATTAAAAGAGAATTCTTGTACTTACGGATTAAGTTTTTTTGGAATTGTAAGTATGCACGGGAGGTTGAGGATGGGGTACAAAAGGGAAACATGTGTATGAATTTAGTTTTAAAAAGTTAGGTGGGAAAGATTAGGGACTTAGCAATGCATAAATATTTATTTAGGACTAAGCTCCTCCCGGTTATGCACTACGGGCGTGAGCTGTGGGGTTTTAGAGAAAGTGAGGAGTTGGTGAGAATGCAAAGAGATTATCTTAAGCGAGTTTTTAGATCCCATAAATCCACTCACAGTGTTTTGCTGGAGGGCATTTACGACTAAGTAGGTTAAGAAAAGATAAGTTAACAAGAATGGTGAAGTTTTGGATCAAAATTTTAAGGAGTAAAAATAGGCTAACGAAAGAAGCGTATTTTAGTTTGTTGGGGGATAAGATGGAGTTAGGGTGGCCACGAGAAATTAAGAAAATTTTAGATGAAATAGAATATTCGTATTTTTGGAATGAAGATCAGGAATCGAATTCGGATACAGTGGTTGATAAGGTAAAAGAAAGGTTACGCGAGCAAGGAAGAAAGCAGTGACGGGCTCGGAAGGAGGCCTCGGGATCTCTGAGCCTGTATAGTACTTTGAAGGACACGTGGGGGGAAGAAGTTTGTTTTAATTTGGGGTTGAAAGGGGAAGAAATAAAATGGATTTTGAATTTAAGGGGAGGATCGGTTGATATTGGGGAAAGGGAGAGAAAATTTAGGGGTCATAGTGTTAACCCATTCCCTTGTCCGATGTGTGGGAAGATGATGAGGATATTTTTTCATTTTTGGGGAGTTGTAAGGAATTGGCGGATCTGAGAAATGAGCATTTTTCGTTAGCATCGGTAGATAGAAGGTGGGTGGAAGGGATTGTAGGATCACAAGTTAAAATAACATTAAGGAATTTGGCTAAGTATATTGACGATGGGCTGATACATCGTGAAATATGTATCTCTTTATAAATATGTTCGTGAATATTCATATATAAGTACCTTTTTCCTTTTTAATTTATTTGTGTTTTTTTTGTGTGTTTTTATGTTGTTTTTTTTATGTTTAATGTTCTGTTTTTGTTTTGTTTTTTTTCCTATGGCCCGATAATTTTTTTTTGGAAATACACACACACACACACACACATATATATATATATATATATATATATATATATATATATATATATATATATATATATATATATATATATATATATATATATATATATATATATATATATATATATATATATATATATATATATATATATATATATATATATATATATATATATATATATATATATATATATATATATATATATATATATATATATATATATATATATATATATATATATATATATATATATATATATATATATATATATATATATATATATATATATATATATATATATATATATATATATATATATATATATATATATATATATATATATATATATATATATATATATATATATATATATATATATATATATATATATATATATATATATATATATATATATATATATATATATATATATATATATATATATATATATATATATATATATATATATATATATATATATATATATATATATATATATATATATATATATATATATATATATATATATATATATATATATATATATATATATATATATATATATATATATATATATATATATATATATATATATATATATATATATATATATATATATATATATATATATATATATATATATATATATATATATATATATATTCCGCAAACTATCATCAATTCATCAGCTAACACTGATATATGTAATCGAAAAAAAATATAATAATTATACATAGTTGCGAAGAATAATTGCAAATGTTTGACACTTTAACGTAAATAGAAATAAGATAAATTTTCTTCTAACAGGTTAGAGTTACTAGCCAGAACTACAAACTGGATACCACCCTCTAAAAGGGCAGCAACAGTCCTAGCTACTATTCCCTAGTAAATTTAATTGATATTCAAAATGTTCATCTTGTGGATGCAGGTAGGAAGCATGTAACCTTTATTTCAAAGCAGGATGACCGAGCATGGTAGCCTGATACCATAATTTTAGCTGTTGGCTCGGTTTGCCGAAAGTGTTTTTCCAACACATGTAGAAATAGTACCCATTGAAGAATGTTTCGATACCACTCGCCCCGAGGTTTGATCAGGACAATGAAAAGGAGTGGACACAAATATGAAAAGACTTAGTTGCTTCCTATTTAGTTTGGTTGGGACTTAATCTCCCTTTTTTATTCACTTGTGCACAAACATACGTATATACATATTGGATATTGGCTCTCTGTCTTTTTTTTTTTTTTTTTTTTTTTTTTTTCGCCATGCCACTTTGTATAGAAGAGCTGTCGAAGAACCTGCAGAGTTGTCATTCTAGTTGCAATTGAAAGTTCTAGCGCTCTCTTAAAGAGACGAAGGTAATTGGAGGACATTCATCCCTGTTCTTCAACCTTTTTAGCTCCCCCCTCATCACTAATCCAAAGTTCGAGATAGTCATTTTGTTCAAAAGGTAAAAGCAACTATGCCTTTGTGTGGTAAGGCGATTTTATAGTATTTAGGTGATGCTGTGGTAGATGCCTTTATTCTCCCGTTATAGGGGAGATAAACTATAGCCCTAAGGTATTTAAACGTTGGTATTGTGCCTTAGGCTATGGCCTGAATAATGAGGCTTACCAGAAGGGTATATTCGAGAGACTAAATATAGATTCTAGAGAGGTTGGCTATAGCACAATACTTTTATTCAGTTAGCATATACTAATACAAGGTTTAATAATATATATATATATATATATATATATATATATATATATATATATATATATATATATATATATATATATATATATATATATATATATATATATATATATATATATATATATATATATATATATATATATATATATATATATATATATATATATATATATATATATATATATATATATATATATATATATATATATATATATATATATATATATATATATATATATATATATATATATATATATATATATATATATATATATATATATATATATATATATATATATATATATATATATATATATATATATATATATATATATATATATATATATTCTACTGGGACTGGTTGTCCCAAGTAGACCACAAGTCTCTGAACCTATAATAATATATAATAAGATACTTAGACACTTACAATAATCCGACAATATTCCAAGGTATTTCTAATAATATAACAAACGGGCAGAGGTTCGCCTTGCAAGTCAAAGAGTCCGACCTCAGTCTCAAAAATCTGAGTATATATATGAAAAACCAACCACGTCCATCCGGTTCATTGACGTACTTAGCGAGGAAATTGGCTATTGAGCAAGTTACCTCCAAACTTACACATTCCAGGATATGTATCTTTATCTTAATAAAAAAGTGGTATTTCGAAACTTTTGTATTTGCGTCTTAATATTTTTACTAAATTCCAAATTGACTTAATTAGAAAGCTTCACTACAATACTCCCTATTTAAAGAAGAGTTGTCCCAACTCTCAATATTTTACTTTTAAAACAACTTAATTTTTTACATAATTACAAGCTCACATCTTTGGGTCATTATGTGCGTACACCCTCAATGGGTTTCCTTAGAGTCAGGTTAATGATCAAATATATGTCACGTTCTTTTTTAGTCGAGGGATCTCAATTTTGAAATTCAACCTTGTTTCTGTTTGTCTGTGTTTCTAAGACTGGAAAATTCCCTTTTTACCCTTTTCATCTGTATCTTCTATTTTAGCTTGAGCCCAAGCGACTCAAACAGTATATTGGCGATTATGCTTAAAATATATTTCAAGATATATTTAGAGAATTTATGAATTATTTGATTCTAAATTTATTTCCCATTAACAATTTAATTTATATGGGTTTTGTTGCTGATATGCCGTTTATTTTTCTTGGTTTAGAAATGCCTTGGATAAATTACACATAACAATTTTGGTTTTTAAATTTTTCATATAATTTCCGGCACAAAGCATTTTCACATATTTCAATAATATAAAGCCTTTGAGGCTATGTAGCACATTCTCTAGGCCTTAATTAAGTTCTGATTTTATCTCACTTTATGATGAAGTGTTATCAAAGTTTGTAATACTGCTTACAGTTTCCAAAATATCAGTTGATCAGGTATGGTTTGGTTTCTGATGGTATGAGATATTAGTATTAGGATACATTTGAACTGTCTTTGAAATTTGTTACTTTCCAAAAATGGCTCAAAAATTCATTGAAAAAATGGATCCGAAAGGATGTTAATTAAAATTTGATTTTCAAAAAAAACTAAGGCTGTATCTGAAATAAATATTCAGATTAGGATGCACATAAAGCATAAAATGTTACATATATAGCAAAAGAAACGCTCAATTTTGTAAATGTTAATAGCTTTAAATTACTTTTCTCTACTTTTAATTACTCTAAACATAATATGCCGCTTAAATAGAAACATTATGTTTCTTGCTGTCGACTTGTTTCATTGTCCTCTTCAACTTAATATAGAATTATTCATCACTTAACAGATGGTTTTGCAATAAAATATATTTATACAACTACATCACATTAATAACATAAAAAACAACTTTACCACGACTGGTGGCAGCAATAAAACTGGGTCAAGGAGACTAAAAAAGGTTGCAAAATATAAAAAAATCGAAATGACCTTATCAGAAGGGGTAAGCAAATAGACTTCGCTTTTAGTAGCACTCGAATTAGCAAAACTTTGAGTAGCTTTGCTCCAACTTTGGCTATTAGAAATAGATTTTTGTCCCCTCAAAGATTTGGGTACAATAGATAAAATGGAAAAAAAGGCTCAATCAAGAATTGTAAAATAAAATAAAAATACAGTATCTAGTTTTTAGCAAGTAGAAGTAAGTGTATAATCAGTAGTTTTCTTAGTGTTAGTAATAACTGTAGTTTAGTAATGCCGCATATCACCAAATAATAAAGTATTTGTACCACGAATTAAAAGAATAAAATAAAAGATAATACGTAAAGAATAAGAAATCTAGCTGGACCGATGAAACGTTGGTAGAAACTGAAGAATTTGAGGCAGAATAGTAGCAAATAGGGTTCTAATTCAGCCTTACTACAGGTACAAGCTATAGACTTATTGTTCAAGGATAACATTGCTACAATTTAGTAAAGGAAGCACATAAATTGTGGTCTGAACAATCATAGTTTAGAAGCTGCAATTTCTGAGTGTTTTAGGAGTAGAGAAGCTTCGAAAATATGGCATTTTACGACGTAATAAGCAATTGAATTACCTTTGTTAAAGCTAACCCGAACCCTAGGTAGTTTTATAACATCACAAGCAAAGGGAAAATAAAGATATTTAAATATGCAATTAAAGTACTTGAGGAAAGGGATGGAAAAAGGGAAAAGTAACCTTATAAGTAAGAGAACAAATGTGGAAGCTTAGCAAAAGTCGCTGAAGGAAGCTAAAAAAAAAGAATTGTTACCCCATCTGTGATGGGAAGTCTTCATAAGGAAAGAAATTCGGTAAGGGAGAGAAACCGATAATCACAGAAAATGAAGGCATGGGGATAGGTCTTAAAAGGGCCTCCTTTCCCTACATAGAGAACCTTCATTTGAATAATGGTGTTAGAAAAAATTCAAATTCTGAATTAGCTGATCGAAATGACTCAGAAGAAAGTTCAAATTTGAATTTTAAACCATGGCTGCTTTTGAGCCATGTATATTTAAAGCTACCAGTGTATGAAAACTGTTATGCTTGTTTACATAAGATATAAGACCAGATTACGACAAACAGAGAAGGCAAAGCATCCTTTTGGGATAGCTAACATTGATAATTCTCGTCCGCTCTTACTGTTGCTCAATGACAAATCATCCTCCAGTCAAGTCTGATTATAAATCAGTACAGTTTAGTCGCATATAAGATAGAGTGTATATCACATAGATACAGTCTAATAGTAACAATCAAATAGAGTGAAGCCAATAGTCCCTTACAACCCAATAAGTCAACAAATAGATTGTGTCTAGGAAGCAAATAGAAACTTTATCACGGGAACAATTACACAGTGGCGTTACAGTTAAAGTTATTAATTATTGTCTCGTAACTTTTAATTGGTGTAGTGAAAAAAAACTGAATTATAAATATTCAGAACCAGAATGAAAAGGCGGTTCTTTTTATATGTATATTGAAAAAATACTTTTTGGGGGGTGCTTGAAAAAAAATCGTTTGTTTTTGACACGAATTAAAAAAAATAATAGGAAAATACAGCGATAGTTTACATGAATCCGGACATGTATAAGATAACTGTAATCTTATTATAATTAGATATAGTCTAATATAATATTTTTAGAAAAAAAAATTAGAGACAAAAATTAAGCGCTATAAAGATTTAAGCAAAACTTAGAATCAGCTTAGAAAGCAAAAAAAATGCGAGGTAAAAGATACGAAAAGCAATATAAAAATAAATTATACCCTAAAGACATACCAGGAGATAAAAGCCGACGAAAAAATCCATTAAAAATAAGCCAAAAATAAATCTCATCGTCACAAGCAAACCACAGTAGTTCAAGGTGATATTTTTAACTCTAGCGATGTATTGGATCTGAGAAAACGAACTGGCACAGGAGATCTCCAATTTCAACAATTGGTTTTTACCTGTGCCAACCTCAACACCCAAATTCCAATCCGTTGAACCCTAAAACAAACTAAACGCATCCACTTTTTCTTTGAAAATAAAATATAACATTACGCAACGAAAAAACTTGCCGTAATGAACAAAAACCCATTCTTGCAATTTTCCCAGATTTAAGCTCATCAATAAACCACAGATATTGAGCACCGCATTCAAAGTGATTTAGCCTTGCAAAGGGAATTGCTGTTTCTCTTTCTTTGGCAAATAAAATAGTAATTAAAGCTAGGATACAATTGGCAACCAGTATATCGTAAAAATTGCAATTTTATGGACAATTGCGCTAGAAAATCTTAACTAAAAGTATTGTAAGAATTAACTGAAAAATACAGTACTTTTAGAACACAAACACTTTTGGACAGAGAGATTTAAATAACTTCAAAAAAAATACAGGTTACGAAATTAGACAACCCCCCCCCCACCCCTTAAAAATAAGGAGATATTTAATTTGACCATAGAAGGGCAATCAACATAAAAACTTGTAAAAGCTATTGATTAAAACATGAAATATACAAATATACGCTTAGAAAAGATCTATTGTACTGAAAAAGCGGAAAAAGACTGGAAAAAAACGCAAGAAACCCGTAGGCTTGATTGAAGTAAATAATCAAAAAAGAAGGAAAAAAAGGGTTCAAGTTGAAAATTTAGCCAGACGAAATTAGAGGAAAAGAAATTGAATGGAGTCAGTTAAACTCTGATATACGTGCATATTGAACTGACCGAACGAGACTAGTACGAAATAATTGTACTAAATTAGTACAAAATAAGCAGCATTAACGCTACGGAGCCATTTAGATATGCTCCAAGTAGACAGGAAAAATTTTGATCTTTTTATATGGGAGTCATTTTCGAAAAAAAAATTGACTAGTATGGCATGAACAATTAAAAGAAGGCGCATTAATAGCCTAAAGGACCTAAGTGGACGTTAAAACTTAAGGGAGGACCACTAAAAGTTGGGAAGTTAAAGTGAAAATAGTCATTATCCCTTGTTTGTCTAAAAATGAATTACCGTGCGCCATGAAGACAAGGTATACTTTCTGCCGAAGGGCAATAATGTTTGATAAAAGAATAGCCCAAGAGAAAACTGTGGCCATAAATAAAAAGTATGGCTATAAATAATTAATTATTGTGTGTGCAGGTTCATAATAGTCCTTTTAGCTGTAGCCGATGACAGAAAACCTAGAAACGTTATAATGAGCTATCAGAAGGCAGCCCTAGTAAGCAAACCTTCAGGGTGCAGGCTTGAGTCATCAATTGTTGCGTGGAGTTAAGAATTTAGTCTCCTGTGACAAACTTTATAGAACGCTCTCGCTAAGTCTAATAATATCATATCAACTGGGGATCCCGTGTCCATAAGTTCTGTGACATGCTCATTAGCATCAATGAGGTTATTATCACCTGATCGACTGGGGTGGAAGCCAAGTTGGCTAGGAGATAGTAGCTTGTTCGCATTTAGGTGTTCAATAATGGCTGTGTTAACTTGCCTTTAAGAAGTTCTCCCACTCCCGAGGTGAGACTAATTGGTCAATAGTTGCTGGCTTCATCTCTGCTGCTTCCTTTAAATCATCACCAGAACACGACAAAGAATTAAAATCTCAGGGCTGACTAATTTTTACAAACAAAAGAAGTGCTACTTCCCCCATCTGTCAAAATCTTTAAGCAGCTTGATGGTCTTTTTGTTTTATTAATATAAAAACAGTATGTCATTTAAACAATGTGGTTTTTGCTAATCAAAACATGGAAAAAATCACCATAATAAACTAACTGGAAAGTACTAATATAAGTAGACTGATGCCTAATATATAATGGTACTGATTACTTGTTGTATCTGCAATTTTTGGTTTTTCAAAACTGTAATTGTAACAGATAAAATAGCAAAATACATTTGTTTTCAGCAAAGCAAAAATAACTCTATAGTCTTTGGAAGGTTTAGGGATGTGATAGTCCTACTCATGTTTATAGCAATTTCCTTTTGTTTTAAGTTTGAATAGATTATCTGATTTAATTTCTGTTCGCTCTAAGTTTCACTTATTCATCAAGAGCAAAAACTTTTATTTTCATGTTTGACGTGATTATTTATTTTAGTTCCTATTTGTTTTGCCTTTTATTTAATTTATCTCTGCTGATCTTGGGTTTTTATGTGTCTCTACTTTTCTTTGAAATACTACCTGTTTTTAAAAATTTTTTTTGATTAATATTTTTCTCAAGGGAGCTATTATTTTTTTTTTGTCCCCACCTAGTTGTATTATTATACTTACACATCAGGGGTGTAATTTGCTATGGGACAGGGAGGGCAACTGCCCCCTCCAGACCCCAGTTTCTTCATAAGGACCTCAGTTTGACCCCCCCCCATCCGAAATCTGGTTTCAATGAAAAACCTTGTCAAAACTAATATAAGCCTATATAATTCAAGCATCCAGAGAAGAAGCCTGTTTTCCTTAGTATATATTAGCCTTTATGGTAATATAGGACTCATTTTTTAATTCTTACTGCCATTTTCATTTGAATTAGGAGAATTAGATTACATTTGTCCCCTCCCCCCCCCCCCCCGACACAGGATTTTGACGGAATTACACCAAAGTTACGCAGATAATTGTAAAATTGATTAAAACTGGGCATATTTCAGGTTAATTCTACACGCCGAAAATCGTACTCGAATTGACCCTGTCGTTCAACACTGCTGTTTTACCGGCACGGATCTCTTGTTTGAAATAAAGGAGTGCTGAAGTCCTTAGATTTGAGAAAGGAAACATGGGAGATGTAGATGTGTTTTACAGAATATTTGGAAGTAATTGCGGTTTTTGCAATTTTTAAGTTTTTTGAAGAAGCTTGGTAGTTTTAGTGCATGGTTCTTTTCCTGAAGTGGCTACATTAACATACAAGAAGTTTTGGTCAATAGGCCTATCTACGAAATCATATTAGCCTATTGAGTTAGGAATAAAGTGAATACACTATTTTATGCCTTTTTTATGCTGATTACGAATATAATAAGCATTTCTATCGAAAATTAATTCCCGCCCCCCCCCCTATATAGGCTATACCTAACCTAACCCTGAATTGACCTATAGAGGGGGGGGGGGCTGAAATTCATTTCCAATAGAAATGCTTATTATATTCTTAATCAGCATAAAAAAAGACATCAAATAGTGTATTCACTTTTGTCCTAACTCAATAATATGATTTTGTAGATATTGACTGAAGTTTTAAGGTTTATTATAGCCTTGTCTTAGGTTAGGAATTAGATATGACAAAAGTGTAGGCTACCATTAGATTTTTTGTTCAATTGTTTTTTCAAATATTATGATTTCTGCTGTTATAACTGCATCTCAGCCCTCACTTAAGACCTAATAGGCCTGGTAGCCTATAGCCCTAGACTAGGCCTTTAGCCTAGGGTATAAAAAAGTATCCAATTGAGCAAAATTACATAAAACTAAAACCCTCACATCTTGTTACCAAAGGGGAATTGGCAAGAATTCTAGGTAAAATTCTACTTTAGTTACTTTTGGCTATCTTGGAAAGGAGCTAGGTTAGGGAAATGAAACTTTCAGGGATGGGTCTACAGGCTAAAGTGTGTCCCGGAAAGGTATTTTGAAGTACCTATCTTCACTCCTTCTCCCTCTAGTGGGTCCTGAAATTTGCCTACTTAACAGGTCTATAGTCTACCTATTGAAATTTTGACTAAACAACATTTACTTTAATTTTCAGTTACTTGTTTTTTTTTCTTTGGCTTTAGTTCTGACAATGCAATTCTTTTTATTTGAGTCCTAGAATTTAAGCCATATCAAGGTTTTTTTTTCAAAATTTAGGAAATGTATTTGCATATCTTTAAAACCTTTAAATTTGAACTGAGCAAAGCTGTGAAGCTGAAACCAATTTAGTTGCACTTAATTTAAGCAGAAGATCTATTTTGCAAGGTTTCACTATTATAGCATACAGATTTTCAAAGATCATCAAATGTCAGGACCCTTCAGAGGGCGAAGGACTGGAGATAAGTGCTTCAAAATACCTTCCTAGGATATACTTTAGCCTGTAGACTTATCCGTGGAAGTTTTATTTTCCTAACTCAACCCCCTTCCAGGATAGTCAAAAGTAGCTAAAGTAGAATTTTACCGTGTTTAAGATCAAACACTTGAAATTAGGCTATTAGTTTATTGAGTTACCTACAAGGACCTCTTTTTGGAAATATCAGTTAGGCTATCCTATTTTGATGTATATATCCTTTTAGTGTTTCAGTTTTATTCACATATTAACAGAAAGCTAACTTTCTTCTGATTCTAAAAATGTAACTTATTGCTTGATATTTATTCAATAAATCAGAGATATTAAATATAATTTCTTTTCAATTGCATGTCAAAACAGAGACCACATTTTTAATTTGGTGTATTTTTGTTATTTGTATTATTGACTTACAAATAAAGTAAACATATCACTCAATGCCTTTTTTTATGCTCTTTCCAAGTATAATAATCATTTTTGTCAGAAATGAATTTTACACTCACCCCTGTATATACCAATCTAGCGTATATATTTTGCACACTAGGGGGGGGGGGGTAATTTTATTGCGGTTGTAAATGAGAGGTAATTTTAAACGTCCCCCCCCCCACCCCCCTAATGGGCAAAAAAATACCCTGAATTGGTATATATATATGGGTGGGGGCTAAAATTCATTTCCAACAAAAATGATTATTATATTTGTAAAGAGCATAAAAAAGGCATTGAGTGGTATGTTTACTTTATTTGTAAATCAATAATATGAATAACAAAAAATTTACACTGACAAATTATTGGTGAAAATTTGACCAGGAAGGTGGAGTTCTTGTTGCTGCCCTCACATTAAATCATGTTGTAGTAAAATAGGGGTGGTCCAAAAACACATTGCTATTTTTCTGGAAATAATTTTCTATTTTTCTGGAAAATTTTTCTGGAAATCTGCTATTTTTCAAAATAAAGAGGAGGAGTAATTTTGTTGGTTTTTCATTTTTTAATAAAAATACCCTAAAAGTCATTTTCAACAAAAATACCTAAAAAAGACATTTTCAAAAATTTAGGGGAAATGATCTTCTCCCCCAATTGACACTCCTTAAAATGGGGAGCCCTGAATAGTAATAAATCAACATAATCAATGTCAGAGCTTATAAAATTGAAACTACAATACATTAAAAAAAAGTGCTTTGCTTTGCTACATTTTTCAAACCTTTTGCAGCTTCAAATGTCTCAATAATGGCAGTTTTAAACAGGGTTGCTTTCTTCTTAGTAGTAAAACAGTTATGAGGGGAATATCCATCACATGGATACCATCCAATGCTTTTTCTTTCTGAAAAGTTTACAAATGTTTTTGCTTAAAAGGAGAAAAGTACAGTTACAGATGGGCCATGAACCCAGAAAACCAATACCAATTGGTTTACTTGCTAGGATACTACCATCTGATGCTAAGAATCTTTCAAGTTGGTCACTGTTTTGTATCTGAAATTCATTTGACTCAAATTGGGTGAGCAACATTTGACTATTAAAGTCATTGGTTCTTTATACTCTAAGCAACAAGTATTGTCATTTGCTCTTGTATAGAAAGCACTATAAAGTCAAACAATAGATAATATTATGTTTTCTTTAAACATGGAGAATGATATAAAGTCTTCTGTATGACTTTTTAAACATCAAATTGTTTTAGAGAAGTATGAATAAAATCATACAGAAGACTTTTTGGTTTTCTTATTTAATATATGATCCACTAAAATGTCACACAGAAGAAATTATATTACCCCACTGATACATATAGAAAACAACAAAAAATCATATGCAAGACTTTATTCATGTTTGCTCTGTACTAATATGAGGTATACAAAGTCATCTGTAAGGCTTTATTCTAGTTTGCTCTATAATAGTAAGAGGTAATAAAAATTCATCTATAAGACTTAATTTTTGCTCTATAATAGCAGGAGGTATAAAAATCATCTGTATGACTTTACTTAAGTTTGCTCTGTAAAAGAATGAGACATAAAGTCATCTGTATGACTTTATCATTCTACATAACAGGGGAAAGCATGATATTGTCTTCTGTTTGACTTTATACTGGATTCTATATCATAGGCAGCACAATTATGCTGCCTAAGTAAAGAACAATGTTGGCAAAATGTATTACTTTCTTTATTTTTTTCCATACCAGGGCACTTTGTATTGAAGGAGTTGTCATAGAAACTTCAAAAAAGGGCTCATTCGATTGGAAATTGGAGTGGCTAGTGCCCTTTTTAATAGTCGAAAGTGATTGGAAGGCAACTAGCCCCGCCCCCTTCCCCATCATTCCCCCAAACACATCCAATCAAAATTTTGAGATAGCCATTTTGTTCAGTGTAGTTGTTTTCCAGATAGAATGTCCCTACTGCACCTAAGACAAGAAACCTCCTCCCTCCAATGCAGCGGTTATTATCATTGATGAGTGAACTTGAAAATGTTATTATAGAAATATCCACCCTAACCTAACTTCAAAACCCCCCAAAACACCCTAACTTCAAAAAGTGTTAGAGTTGGTAACCCCTAGTCTTTTCCAATCCATAAAAAGGAGAAATCCCCAAGTTCTGTTAAAACCAATATTCAAACAAGACTTATTGATGCTAATGTTGCTCCTTATAACATCATCAAAAATCAAAATTTAACAGATGACAAGGTCAAAAACAAAATTATTGATACGAATCCAGTGATTTCCGGTTCAACTAAGGTAAAAAGACAAGTTTGTGTGTTTAAAGGATTAAACTGTCTTGGTTTTAATCCCCTCTCAGGCACAAGTGTTCAAGGTCAAGTTCATTCTGAAATTGACCCTAATTATGCATGTAAAGCTAGGTGTGAGTTCAATACTAGTGATGAAATATCCAGGAAATAAGTTAATGCTAATAAAGGTATATGCAAATATGCCTGGAGAGGGATTTGCAAGAATGAAGAGTCATGTAAATACCTTCATTTGTGCATGAATTATTATTGGAAGAATGAATGTAGTGTCCCTGGGTGCAAACTCTTGCATTCCAGGGTTTGTGATTGTTTTAGAAGTGGGCTTTGCTTCGGCGAATGCAGTCAAATCCACTTGAAATATGGATATAAATCTTTTAAAAAGCCCTTAAATAGTGCCGAAAAAAATTTAAACCCACAGTCTGCACCCCCTCCAATTCCTTCTCTCATCAATTTGGACCTGTCAAAAAACGATTTACATCAAACCTTCCCACCATTACATCAAAGGTCAGTGAGATACTACAAGCAGTTCAGCTCAATGAAAACAAATTCTCCCCCCTCCAACATTGCCAAGAAAACTGTCAAAAAACGAGAGTCACCGAGTCTGTCATGTAACACACCAGTGTCCATTGAAGCAACACCACCAGCTCATTCCGGGGAATTTAAGACCCCCACTGTATTCTATCACCACAAAGAAGACCCTACTTCCATCCATTCGGGTTATGGAAGCATCGAATTACGTGACTCGAGTGTAAACCAGTGTTTTAGTTCTAACTTATGTCCCCCCAAATCCCTACTTAATAATATCCCCATGATTTGTCCGCTGTCATCCTTTTCTCTCAAGCCGGGTCCAGCCCTGCCTTTTAATCCTGCTTCTCAAACGAGTCCCAGCCTTCATCCCGAAAAAGATGCCTCTCCTCTCCCAGTCCACGGTCCTCCCACCCCCACTGCCTCCTACAATTAACACACAAAAAACTGCTCGCTTTAGTAACCGTTTTTACTTTCCCAACGTTCCTTGTTACGAACGCCGAAAGCCTGAATTTCGACAAATTGATTGAGCTAGAGGCCCTCTGTCAAGTACACAAAATTGATGTAATTGCCATAACTGAGGTCCAAGCACAGAACCCTGATTTATTGAAAATCAATAAATACTCCCAATTCATAAAACTTCGTCCTCATGATCACCCCCTAGGTAAAAAAGGAGGTGGAATACTATTATTTGTAAATAATTATCTCTTTCCTAAATTAAATCATACTCCCAACCTTTCAGATTATAATGAAATCATTTGGAAGTGTAAGACCCAAAGTTTTACCATGTCCTTTTAATTTGATTGCGTTTTGCTGTTTTTATTACTCCCCAAATCAAAACGCTGCACAAAGACAGCAATTCTACCAACAACTGCATAGTAGTGCAGACTTCATCCTATGCAAATTCCCGAACGCTGGTATTTTCTTAGTAGGTGATGCTAATGATTTAAAGTTGAGTCCCCTTTATAGTTTCCTAAACTTAAAACAATAGTAAAAATACCAACAATAAAAGGAAATTCTACCCTTGATTTGCACCAATATGCAGGCTTTCTATGCCCCTCCTGTCCCCTTGTCCCCGTTAGGAGGAAGTTACCATTTTCGTTTGTTAATGAAGCCTCTCAATAGCTTTAATCATACTTTTTCTGTTACTGAGTTCTCTTATCACGCAATTTCCAATGATGGCGTTTAAACATTTGGATCTTGGATTACCAATGAATACTGGCTGGCCCTCAAAGGAAAAAATTACATTAATTTTAAAGTCTCAGAATTCCAAAATCTGACTAAAACAAAATACATAAATTCCTTCCCTGTGAAAAAAGTAAAAACATTCTAATGACAAACCATACATTACTAGCCAATTGAAAAAACTAATTAGAATTAAATTGAATCTACTAAAGAGTGGTAAAACATCCGAAGCGAACTCACTGCTTAAACATATAAAAAAAGAAATAGGTAGATATGCTTCTTCATATTACAAATGCAAAGTCAAGGATTTATTTTCTACAAAGCCGAAACACTGGTACAATAGAATAAAGAAAATTTGTGGGAAAAGACATAATAATATAGATTTCCATTTCCAAGAAGACCCTGCAGTTACAGCCAATGATCTGAACAGGTTTCTTTCTTCCGTAGTTCAGAACCTCCCTACCCTTTTTTTTTACACTCCTTATGATTTGTGCTCTCTTAATTTTCCCATTATTTTGCCCTCAGATGCGGAGGCAAAAATTAAGAACATTAAAAAGTGTAGTACATGTCCATTAGACATTCCAATTGTACTAATTAAAGCCTTTGCCGACAATCTCTCAGAGCCTTTGTCCTTACTTTTTAATGAAATTACATCAACTGGTGAATTTCCAAATTGTTGGAAATTAGGTTTTATTGCTGCAGTAAAAATGAAAGGTAAAAATCAATATTTTGATGTTGTCAATTCCATTATTCTTACTCCAGTTTTTTCGAAATTATATGAAAGTGTTTTAGCTAAATGGTTGAAAGTAAAGACAATCCCAAATGTTGACCAAAGAAAATTCGGAAACCTACGCTCTACTTCTACCACCCACTATCTTGTTCACTATCTTGTTTATGGACACAATATGCAACACACTCGAAAAACCCAATACCTGGCTCAATGTTATCACTGTTGACTTGCAAAAAGATTTTGATTTAATCAACCACAATATACTATTAGAAAAGCTATCTAATGACTTTCAAGTTGA
This sequence comes from Artemia sp. Qi Xiang Cuo, assembly GCF_049724085.1. Lineage (NCBI taxonomy): Eukaryota > Metazoa > Arthropoda > Branchiopoda > Anostraca > Artemiidae > Artemia > Artemia sp. Qi Xiang Cuo. Next base: position 79,614,749 of record NC_142799.1, on the reverse strand, counting down.
CCTTAATTTAATTAGAATAATTGCATCTTTCCTCTCTAACAGAACGCAAGTCGTGAAATAGCTGAATGTATATTCTGATCCCTTCCCAATTTATAATGGTGTGCCCCAAGGAACCCTCTTAGGTCCAATTTTATTTCTTACAATGATAAACAACCTTGGTGTTTATTTCCCAAATAGATGGAAATTCGTTGATGATCTAACTGTCTTAGAGACATGTTCCAAAAATTCCAAAAGCAACCCAATGTACATCTTGGAATAGATATTAGCCAAAGCTCTTACTGATGATATGAAAGTCAACCCTTTAAAGTCAACTGTTCTTACTATTAATTTCCTTAAAACTCCCCCTTCTTTCTCCTGTCCAATCCCCCCTGAAATGTCCGTTACCACTATGAAATTACTGGGCGTTACCATCTCAAGCGACTTAAAATGGGATTGTCATATTAATGACATCTTAAAACGTGCAAATGCTGCATTTTCCCTCCTTAAACTCCTTAAAAAATTTAATGCCCTAAATCGCACTTTAAGGATTTTCCTGTTATTTGTACGCCCAACCCTTGAGTACGCCTGTCCTGTTTGGCATCCTGGCATTTCCATTGAATTGTCAGACAGAATAGAAGCAGTACAAAAAAGGTGCCTAAGAATTATCTTCAATGAGGGTAAAGTACCTTATATTTCCCTTCTCAGGAGAGCTAACCTTGTCTCCCTTAAGGAAAGGAGAGCAAAAATTACCTTGCGTTTTGCTAACAATGCCCTTCATAACCCTCGAACAACTCCCCTTTTCCCCGGTCAATATTCACCCCTTCGACCCCGCCTCCCGCGTTCTGTGTCAACAAAAATCCCCCTTCTCGCCCCACTAAGAGTTTGCACTGAAAGATATAGAAGAACTTTTATCCCTTGAGATTTATCTCAAGGAATATTTTTTATCACATAGTTGACATTTTCAACCACTGAATCTCCGCTGCCCCCCCCCCTCACTCACTCTTTACCTCATAGTTATTAATTTTAATGCCCATTTTGCAAATTTGGAGGTTTTATATTTGTTTTTACGTCACTAAATATCTTTTATTTCTTTTTTAATTATAATTTAGCCCATTTTTAATTTTACGTGTTTTTTTTTGTTTTTTTTTTTTTTGGGGGGGGGGGCATTTTTTCTTACTTGACGTTGGGCGTCTAATTTTATTATTTTACTTTGTACTTTGTTTTTTTTTTTAAAGTTTTTAATTATTTTACATTGAACCTTTTAAAATCTTCTGTTGTTGTTTGATTGTTTGTTTTTGATGTTCTTTTTTCGCTGTATTTGACGCTAAAGTGCGAATTCGACCCTTTTGGGCTTGTGATATCCATTTTTCAGCAATAAATCTTATCTTATCTTATGCCCTGGGGGGATATAAGAACAATGTTGGCACAATGTATTATTTTTTACTTTTTCCTGTAGAGCAGGGCACTTTGTATCAAAGAAGTTGTCATAGAAACTTCAAAAAGGGCTCATTCAATTGGAAATTGGAGTGGCTTATGCCCTTTTTAATAGTTAAAAGTGATTGAAAGTCAAGTAACATCCCTTCCACGCCCACCACTTTCCTGAAACACATCCAATCAAAGTTTTGAGATAACCATTTTGTTCAGCGTAGTTGATTTCCAGATATAAATTAGGTTTTTGAGGAGGACACTCCCCCACAGCCTTCAGGGCAAGGGTTGTGAGTTATGCCCTGGGGGCATATAAGGTTTTTATAGAAGGCATTGTCATAGAAACTTCAAAAAAGGCTCATTTGATTGGAAATTCAAAGGGCTGGTGCCATTTTTAATAGTTGAAAGTGATTGGAGGGCTACTAACCCCCCTCTCATGCCCACCTTTTCCCCAAACACATCTAATCAAAATTTTGAGATAGCCATTTTATTTAACGTAGTTTTAAGTTCTGGAAATTAGGTCTTTGAGGATGACAACCCCCCCCCCCCACACCCACAGCCCTCAGGATTGTAAGTTATGCCCTGGGGGCTTAGAAGGTTTTTATAGAACACTTTGTCATAGAAACTTCAAAAAGGGCTCATTTGATTGGAAATTGAAATGGCTAGTGCCCTTTTTAATAGTCAAAAGTAATTCGAAGGCAACTAACACCCCTTCCATGCCCACCATTTCCCCAAACACATCCAATCAAAATTTTGAGATAGCTATCTTGTTCCACGTAGTTTAAAGTTCAGGAAATTATGCCTTTGAGCAGGACACCCCCCCACAGTCTTCAGGGCAAGGGTTATAAGTTATGCCCCGGGGGCATATAAGGTTGATGTTGAAAGCTATGTTGTAGAAACTTGAAAAAGGGCTCATTTGATTGGAAATGCAAAGGGCTAGTGCCCCTTTTAATAGACAAAAGTGATTTGAGGGCAACAAACCCCCTCTCACGCCCACCTTTTCCCCAAAAACATCCAATCAAAATCTTAAGATAGCCATTTTATTCAACGTAGTTGATAGTTTTGGTAATTAGGTCTTTAAAGATGACAACCACTCCCCCTCACAGCCCTCAGGGCAAGGGTTGTAAGTTATGCCTGGGGTGCATATAAGGTTTAATTGAAAGCATTGTCATAGAAACTTCAAAAGGGCTCATTCAATTGGAAATTGAAAGGACTAGTGCCTTTATTAATTGTTTAAAGCAATTGAAGAGCAAATAACGTCCCTCTCACGCCCACCGTTTCCCCAAACACATCCAATCAAAATTTTGAGATACCCATTTTGTTCAATGTAGTTGAAAGTTCTGGAAATTAGGTCTTTTAGGATGGTAACCCCCCTCAGAGCCCTCAGTTGTAAGTTATGTCATGGGGGGCATATAAGGTTTATATAGAAAGTTGTTGTAGAAATTTCAAAAAGGGCTCATTTGATTGGAAATTGAAATTGTCCTTTTTAACAGTCAAAAGTGAGTGGAGAGTAATTAACTCCCCTCTGATGCCCACCATTTCCTCAAAAACATTCAATCCAAGTTTAGAGATAGCCATTTTGTTCAACATAGTTGAAAGTTCTGGAAATTATGTATTCAAGGATGACAAACCCCCCAGAGCCCCCAGGGTAAAGGTTGTAAGTTATGCCCTGGGGCCACCATTCCTCCAAACACATCCAATCGAAATTTTCAGATAGCCGTTTTGTTCAACATAGTAGAAAGTTCTTGAAATTAGGTCTTTGAGAATGACAACCCCCCCCAGCCCTCAGGGCAAGGGTTGTAAGTTATGCCCTTGGGGCATGTAAGGTTTTTATTGAAAATGTTGTCATAGAAACTTCAAAAGGGCTCATTTTATTGGAAATTGAGTGGGATAGTGCCATTTTTAATAGTTGAAAGTGAATGGAGAGCAACTAACACCCGCTCACGCCCACCATTTCCCCAAATACTTCCAATCAAAATTTTGAGATACCCATTTTGTTCAACATAGTTGAAAGTTCTGGAAATTAGGTCTTAGAGGATGACAACCACCCTAATAGCCCTTAGGGTAAGGGTTGTAATTTATGCCCTGGGGGCATACAAGGTGTTTATAGAAATCGAAATTGAAAGGCCTAGTGCCCTTTCTAATAGTCAAAAGTGATTGGAAGACTTGACATTTTTATAGTAAAGATTGATGTGGGTATAATGTATTATTTTTGTTGTTGTTGTTGTTGTTGTTTAGACCAGGGCACTTCATATCAAAGGAGTTGTGGTAACTTCAAAAAGGGCTCATTCGATTGTAAATAGAAAGGGCTGATTCCCTCTTTAATAGTCGAAAGTGATTGAAGGGCAACTAGTCCCCCTCACGCGCCTACCCTCCCATTTGCCAATTATGTTTAAGAACTAAATGTTGCCTTAATATTAAATCAAAATGCACTGGGTTAATGCTAATTCACAATAAGGCATCTCAGCAGTATCCCAAGAATGACTGAGGGTATTATGTTCAATCTTTTAGGGCTACTTCTGCTCTTAAAATCTAACCAAATCAAAATAGCTTAAGTGTATTTAAGCTATCAAAGAAAGTAAACAGATTTTTTTGCAAATGGTATCAAGTTTTCCATTTCAGGTCAACTAGAGGAGGTGTGAAACTAAATTAAACACTACTATTTATGTCCAGATTTTTAAAAGGGTGTATGTTGTTAAAATTGCTGAGCCAGCATACAAATAGCAGGCCAAACTATAAAGTCTTAAAAAAAAGAAAAGATTTAAAGTTTTATTTTCTTTTTCCCTGAAAAGACGATGTCAATAAAAAACGAATAGAAATTAATTAAAAAAAAACTTTCCACAAAATAAGTTTTTCAAAGAAAAGTAAAGAACTCCATTAAACAAAAAATGAGCAAAAATAAAATCGAATAATCTACCAAGCGCGAAACTACCCCAAATCAGCATCGATAAATAAATGAAACCCAAAACGAACAGAAATTACAATAAATAACTGAGTCAAAATCAAAACGAGCTGAAATTAACATAAGTTGGGCTCAAAAACCCTTATGCCTTCCCAAGGCCAGAAAATAATTTGCACTTTACTGAAAAAAATACAAATGAATGTGCATTGTCATTTTAATATACATATACTAATATTTAGTAATCAAAATGTTAATATTATTTAATTTATTAAAGTTATAAAAGTAAAAGTATTTATATTTTACGTTTTTGGATTTTGATTACTTCAGACAATCTAGCAATGACCTTTGCTTCAGCTGTCCGTATTGGTGTTGTCGCAATTGATGGTCCGGGTTGTCAAATTTCATATCTTATCACCTTTGATAATTCAGGTGTTGGTTTTAAAGAATCATCATTTATAGTAACTGCAACTGCAAATTTTCGTTTTTGGGCCTTCCAAAAGACATTATATTATATAAATAACTGTTGCGTTGGAAACCCAACAATCTTATTTATGCTATGCATGACATCTTATAACAAAATACTTACATGATGTCATAAGAAATGTTTCATGATGTAATAACATAGTACATGGCGTCATTTGCAAAAACCAAAATTAAGGCTCTTAACGAGTTTTCTCAGACTTCTGACCTATCTACATCGTTTTTTTATGCAAGAATATCCCAAGATGCCAATTTTCCCGAAAATAATATGGAGCCGTTTTCAAGAAAAAAAACAACATAAATACATACATAGTTATTACTCACACATAGATAGTATATATTGATTTTAATATATAATATATATATATATATATATATATATATATATATATATATATATATATATATATATATATATATATATATATATATATATATATATATATATATATATATATATATATATATATATATATATATATATATATATATTTATGAAAATCAATTTGACTCACATATCTTTTTCAAACTCTTTGTATTTGCAATCAGAATAAGGTAATTTATATAAATGGAGGGTAAAGCATAACTTTATTGAGTCTGAGATTAACTCTGTTGTGGAAAGAATGACAGTTGAATAAAAAAAAAAAAAAAAAAAAAACAATGTTTATGCTTATTGACTCAGTGAATTACCTTGTTTTTCTGTTGTAAGGACTCAATTCCCCAATGAAAGGGAATTGTTGTGGAAATATACCGTAGGAGTTACATTTTTAGGGTAGTTATCCTCTCTGAAATTCCAAGATTTTATTTTCTGTTTCTCTTCATCTCTTCCACTAATTCCGTTTCTTTTGGGTGGCAGTCCTCATTGGAAGCATGGGATTGAAAATGTATGCTTTTCTTATTTGCTATTGAGGCTGTTTAGGATATCCATTTTTATTTCCCAGTCACCAACAGGGAAAAGGATTGTAATTGGTCCTTCAAGGCTATTGCATTGCTGGCTTTAAGGTGTGTCAAAATCTGTGTCTTGTTTTAGGTTAAATTTGTTATTGCTGGTTTTGGCTTGTCTAAGGTTTAATATAACAGTTATGTTAATGGTGCAAAAGTTCTTCAGATAAGTAGTAATTAATTGACTATTCTTGTTTTCCTTCAAAATGCTCCTAAAGGGGGGGGGGGGCACTTAAAGAGTTCTAGGGAACTTCCATCTTCATATACAGGAATTCTTATTTAACCCACTAAATTTGTATTGAATGTTGTCTTCCCGCTTACATCTTTTATGCTACAGCATTAGACGGCTTTGCATTTGCACATTTGAGGGCTCCAATACTTGCTGTAAGGGTTTTGTTTTATTGTGAAATGGTTGGACTGGGTGAATGTATAGGTATGCACCTTAGGAAGGAAAGATCTGTATGCTGGGATAATCCCCCCCCCCCTCTGTTGAGCAGGTCAACATAGAAGGTTCTTTGATCTTACTAACATTATAGTTTTTTCTTTCAAGTTATTCATTTAAGGGTAGAAAATTTAGTATTAGAATTTAATTTAATTTTTAGCCAGCTGTTATAGAGATCCATGAGACGTGTGTTGTAGAGATGTAATTTCGTGTTTTCTTCGTGACTCTTTAGTTTTATGGGAATTGTAAGAACAGCAAAGTTTGGAGTTTTTTTTGTGAACTGGACTGTTTTTAGGGCCCTTGTATACTCTGACATGTACAAAAAACACTTTTAAAATTCATTGTGCTGAACTCATGCTTAAATTTATTTTACAGAACCAACCTTAATTTACAAATATTTGAAGACTCAACATCTTGTTTCGGTAAGTCTTTTGTCTTACTTTTAATACACTTAGTTGCTCCTGAGATATTGCAGATACGTTTTTTTCATTACATGATTCACATAGGGTCCTTTGATCTAGTTGACAATCTCCCTCGACATTCGTTGAAGGGATTAAATTAATAAACCCCAGCCGTTTCTGTAATATTACAGATACGGGACAACCTGGACGCGCACACTGTCTTTTGGTTTAGTTCAAAATCTTCCACATAATAGGGTAAAGGCACCAATGATTTAACAGTTGAATTTTGGAACCACTGTCGAAATTTTCCTTCAAAACAAGATAACTCTGCTTAGTTGTGATTTGAAGCGCCGTCTCTTGAAGCCGTCGTTATATTTTGACAATGCGAAACGTGGACACTATGTCAGATACACCCAGATAAGAAAAGAATATTCAACTCAGTCCGTTTCCTGTTTTCAACACAAAATGAGCTCCCAACAATTTTTTTGCAGTGTAATGTTTAAACTGTCATTACTTGGTTACCTTTTTTTATAAAAAAGTTAGGATCATCGCAAATGCGTCAAGATACATCTGATCTTCTCTAAAATTTAGCCACGGTGGGCTTTTTCTTAATAAAAGCCACCTGATAAAGCAATTTGATTTCGATCTAAAATGGCAGCATATATTGACGAAACTATGTTCCAAGTGTCGAAAATTCTTATCCGAGGTAGTCGGAAACCAGGCCACTAAAAATGTTCCTTCAGTCGAATTCAAATGTAGATGTTGGCTTCTATGATGAGATTCATTTCTTTTGAGAATATTTTGTAGTAATCTTGTCAAAATTCTCAACAGCAACAGACCCTGTTGAAATATAGGTGACTCTGTTGAAACTTCACTGAACATGTAAAACAGACGAGAAACAATTAATGTCGAAATTCAAGGGTTCTCTGACAAAACAGTTGTCAAATTTACAGGTACTTTCTCAACAACAAGAGATTTTGATGATTATTATTTTAAATAATATTTCATATGAAAGAAACATTAAAAAAAGTTTTTTTTGTAAATCCTAATTTTACTGATTTGATGCTAGGTTTTTCCATCGACTGAGGAACTACTGCTTGGCCTCATACCATGTTCATATTTTTAAGCATTCAACTTGGTTTATCACAGCACTCTCATTCATTTATCACTGAGAGACTTTGAAGTAGACCCTCTCTTAATAAATTTTGTATATGTTTTCTTCCAAATAGATCCCAAGTTGTAAAATACAAAAATATTCTCTCTGAACCCCTCCCTATTTAGCCTGGAATTCCTCAAGGAACCTTGTCAGGACCACTCTTATATCTAGTATTGATTAATGAAATTGGCAAGAGATTTCCTCAAAGGTGCTAAGATGTAGACGACCTGCTGATCCTTGAAGTATGTCATAGAAAAATCAAAAGTGGCCCCCTCAAAATCCTACCCATGTTTTGGATGAAGCTAAGAATATACGTATGAAAGTAAATTCCACTAAGTCAAATATAATGACAGTAAGTTTTCACTCCCGTTTTCTTACACCATATCCCACCCAAAATGCTAGTGACACGTGTTAAACTCCTTGGTGTCACATTTCTAATAATCTTAAGTAAGACATACATATTTCAAGGATTCTGGACTTTCCAGACAAAGGATAGTCAAAACCAAAAGTTTTAAAGAGGATTAAAATGGTAGAGTAACTTTGAAATGGCCAGATGTTTACAACATTTTCACTGTGAACAACAAAGAAATCTTTGGTGGACTGTTATAGCTGAGAAGAATTTGGCCATTCTAGATAGCGTTTGAAGATGCTATTCTTGTGGCATATATGCAACACTTTGAAAAAAAAGAGTCATATGACCTAGGTCACACGATTACACTCCGTATGATTATCCAATTTTGTTCCTATACTTGAGACAATTTTTTTCAGTTTTTTCCTTCCACTATCTGAATAGTATTCTTATACGTTTACCCATTGAACAAAGTTGATGAGAAACGAAGAAATAAAGTAAAAAGAATAGGCATGTCGAATGCACCAGGATCCACCCACAAACATTCCCCAAATATTTAGAAATGTGTCGAATTGGGTTCCGACTTACGTTGAAAACAGGTAATTTTTTTGCTCTGTTGAATTCGTTGGTGAAAACGCTCTAATTTCAAAAATCAAAGTTTTGTACCCTTTTCTAATAAAACTTCAAACCTGTAATCAAACAGTTAGATTCCTAGATATTTTTCATACATACTGAAACCCTTTTCAAATCAAAAGTCTTTAAGTTAAGCCTTCCAGAGTAGAAAAGGTTTGTTTTTACAAAAACTATCGAATCATCGGTGCCTTTACCCTACCTTAGCCTTTCCTAAGGTATTGAAGGTAAACCTGTCTGACAACCAGAATGAACATAGTGCGTTTTAATTTGGTTCAAAATCCCTCTCCAAATTTTCTGAATGTCTCAACATAGCACACTTAGCTCTTCCTGAGACATTGTAGATACACCCTTTTGAAAACGTGGTTGCACATAGGATCTTTTGATCTAGTTTAAACCTCCCTCAACACACCCTGTAAGTTCCAACTGAATGCACTCCCGAGTTCCACGCCGCTACCGAGATTTTGCAGATACACTATGTTAAAGTTTCAGCTTAATATTCTTAGCTATTCAAGTAATATTGCAGATCCGCCCTTTTTACGACCGGGATGCACGTAGTACATTTTGATTTAGTTCTACATCCCCCTTGAAATTCTTTGATAGTTTCAACTTCTAATACTTTGATGTTCTAAAGTATCCTTTTAACAACCTGGGTACTCATAATGTGTTTTTATTTTGTTGAGCATCCCTCTCAGCAATTTCTGTAAGTTTGAATTCATTACCTTAAGCTGATCTTGAGATTTTGCAGATACGCCCATATGGCAGCCTGGATACACATAGTACGTTTTGATTTATTTTATCACCATCCTCGGCATTCCCTGAAAGTTTAATCCTGACACCATTTGAACAACTTGGATATACGTAGTGTCTTTTGGCTTTGTTCAAAATCCTCCTCAACATTTACTAAAAGTTTCAATTTCATATCTCTAGCCATATCTGAGATATCGCAAATATAATTCTCTTAGCCGTTTCAACTAAATATCCTATTCTATTCCTAAGAATAGAATATTCTTACACTATCCTTAACTGTTCCTGAGATATTGGACAAGCCTCCCCCTTTCTATTATAAAACATATGGTTAAACAATTACCAGTCACAGTATTTATGACCCTTTCCCCAAGGTCTGTGAGGGTCATGTCATCCCTGGGGCCATATTTATTGGAAATTTTGATTATTTTGAGCCATATGGCTTTCTCAGATTTTGATCAAATGTCTCTGGAGTGCATGGGGTCCGGTTAGAAAAGAAGGGCGAGGGAGGGAGACTGGCTGCCCTCTGGTCACTTCTGACTCTCAACAAGAACACAAGAACTTTCAATATTCAGTCGATTGATCCCCTCCGCATTTTTTACGACCATCCCCATGAAGGCACTATGGATTTATATAGTGTCTTTTGATATAGGTCAACACCCTTCCAATTTTTTTTTCAACTTAAGACTCTAAACAGTTAGATATTGCTAAAGCCCACATTTTCTATTATAAAACGTATGTTTAATCTATTGCCCATTTACATTATTTAAGGCCCTTTCCACAGGGCCCGGCGGTGTTATGCCATCCTTGGAGGCACATTTATTGGACCTTCCGACTATTTTGACAAAATAATGGCTATCTCAAATTTGAAGGGATGTCTTCGGAGGGTATGGGGGCTGGTTCGAACAGAAGGGCAGGGAGGTGGTATGATTACCCTTTTACCACTTTTGACTCTTAAAAGGGGCACTAGAACTTTCAATTTTCAATCGAATTACCCCCTTCGAAGTTTCTTGGTCACCCCTTCCGTATGAACTGTCTCTGAGGAAACACTACCTTGAAGGCCTATGACTATTTGCAGCAGGCAAGACTAAAGCGTTGCTTCTGACGTGGCAGATTAGTGTTTATCTTGAGGATTTTGGTTCAGGGGGGGAGTGATCTGATAAAAAAAAATGCCGAAAGTCACGAAAATTTACTAGTAACCCAGTCTGTTATTGGCACACTGAACTTCTTTATGAGCATTCGTTTGTAAGGTTATTACTAAGCTAATGTACTGCCATGCTGAAATAAAAAAGTCTGATTAACCAAATAAAAGAACTCTAATAATAAGCCTTACTAAACTCTGAGTACACGAACTTAGTTAATGCTTCTTGTATTTTGATGTATCTCAGTTTTTTGCCAAAGTTGCTTAAAACATTTTCAGGATACTTACCCATTATACCAAACGCACTCGAGAAGTGAAGTCAGGTTAATCATAATGAAATATACGAAAATATAATGAAAAAAAAATAATACTTTAGAAACAAAATTATGGAAACTACGACAGAGATAAGATAAGAGAATTATGGAAAGTAGGCCGCCCAGAACACATTATATTAAATACCTAACCTGTCCTAACCAAAATACCATCTCTATATATTAAATGTTTAATTAAAATATACTTATATACCTACATCGTAGTTTTTCCACTGAACCCAAGTTAATTGTCTCTGAATATAGACAGATAAAACCGGTTTTCTCACATCTAAAAGAACAAACTTCTCGAGTGTGTTTGGTATAATACGTATGTAGGCTGCCATTAGCCTTATCCACCAAAACACCTCGACTTGTAGAGATTTGTGCAAGCCCATTCAATCTGCACTCTCCTGTCCGATGTTGTAAATATGATTCCAGTCTTTTTAAGGTTCTAAAAAACCTTGCCTAAAATCCCTATAGACCCTACTAATCCCTAGTAGGGATTAGTAGGGATCCCTATAATCCCTACTCAAAAGATCGAAAAAACCTGCTGGAAACTCAACATGTTCTAGCTGTGGAAACAAAAGGAGGAAACACCCCTTAAAAGTCATATAATCTTAATGAAAATCACACCATCACATTCAGCGTATCAGAGAGCCCTACTGTAGAGGTTTCAAGCTCTTATCTGCAAAAATGTGGAAACTCAATTGGGCCGTTTTTTCACTCATCAATGTGCTAAGATTTTATATCTTTTGTCAGAAAACGCTTAAAAGTGAAATCTTTGAACTAAGATCTTACATCTTTTGTCGTTTTTGTGTAAACATCTTTCATCATTTTGCTCTAATAAGTGGTCTGAGAACAACGATGAGTAAATCATCAAAGTTCTCTAATCATTGTTCTATATGGCAAAAATATGACGGCTTTCATGCTTTTTGCTAACATCAGTGAGCTGTAAGATCTTAGAACAAAGATGGGTTAAAAAACGATAATCTTTGCAGAAAGATGTAAGATCTTAGAGCTAAAAAACGGGCCTAATATGTACTAGCTGCGAGGATTGATAGTACCAGTGTTGCCGCACAATAAAAAAAGAATCCATGATGTTTCTCTGAGAAAGTTTATACCATTTTGGGCAACAGGTATTGATTTAAAGAAAAAAGTCCAGGAAAAGTTTTTCAAGGAAAAAATGTAATATTAAAACCTAAAATGAGCAGAAATAAAGTCAAAATTAGTATGCATGAATAAATGAAACCTAAAATGACAAATGATTAAAATGGAATCAAAGCGAACTTAAATGAATATAATTTACTACAAAAGCCCCCTTAAACTCTTTAAAAAAGTTAGAGCGTCATTTCCGCTTTACTGAAAACGATTTGTGTTTTAGACACTATGTTTTTATTTGTCTTAAAAGCAACAATAAAAGCTAAAAAGGTTCTGTAAATCCGTCCATTCAGAGGTAAAATGAGAACTACAATTGTCCAGCTTCTCAGTGTTGTTTTGATTTTGTTGGTGCCACAAAGTTGCTGCCAATCAAATAAATTGCACCAATAGCGACGCCACCTTCTTCTGTTGCCTCACGTTCTCCCTGGATAATAATCTAGAAAAAAATATGATCTTATGAATTATGAAGATCGTTAAAGTACTGCTAATACAGTGAAAGTACAGACGCGTTTGAACAAAAGGAGAGTAAGTTTGTTTACTAGCAGCATTGACTGATATTGTAAGATCAGTTCAAATTACTTGCTAATTATCCGCACTCAAATGATTTAAATCAGATGGAAATCGGAACCCCTCAAAGCTTATAAAAATTGTTTGTCCTAATAAGAATTTTTTCTTCAAAAAAAAAAAAAAAAAAAAAAAAAAATTTTCTTAAACAAAGCCTCAAAATATACTCACTAAAATCAAGCATTTCCCGACATCTCTCAATTTAGTTAGCTTTAAAATCCACCTTGTTTAAAAACTAATGCTTTGTTTCTTTCTTCTAAAACATAAAACCTAACATAATCCGTATTTTAATTTCCAAAATTGCTGCATGTGCAAGCACAGCCCACGGTCTTGTGGCTCAAAATATCACATCTATTAATTTTTCCATGCGTATTTGACGGTGAAAGCAATTTCATGCGTTGTTTAATTATTTTTAACCGGTGCGTAGCCACTTGCGTGAAGACAAATTTTCTTACCCTAAAATATATAGGAATGTCGATGTCGCACAGACGAAACATCTCCGAAGAATCGAAGGACTTCACTGGACTGACTTCGTTAGCAACCAGACCCTCCTGTCACATACGGCGCAAACTCCTTTCTCGACGCAGCTCGCCCAGCGTACTGTTTGGTGGTATGGCCACCTCCTTCGCATGTCACGCGACGCCCCAGAACGGGTCGCATTTAACTTTGGCCCCACCCTAGACGGATGGAAGCGACCCAGAGGACGCCCCCCCCCACTAGGTGGAAAGACAAAGCCGATGAATTCCTTGCCCAAGCCCACATCCCGGTGGAAGAAGCTGCGAGCCTGGCAAGCGATAGGTCAACCTGGAGGCGCCTGGTCTCATCGTTTTCTACGCCGAACCCTCGGCGGCAGCCTTAAGTCAAGTAAGTCAAAATGTATAGGAAACGAATCAAATTGTTCGTGGGAACGAACTGTAAGTAAGGAGCGACCCGGCTCAATAGTAACCGAAACTCTAAAAAACGGAATTCTAATACCAATAGATATATCAAAAGAATCAGATATTTATGATGATTTCAAATATATAAGTTTCATTCAGTTTAGTCTTACCCATCAAAGTTTACGAGCCTGAGAAAATTTGCCTTATTTTTAAAATAGGAGGAAACAGCCCTTAAAAAGTCATAGAATCTTAATAAAAATCACTCCATCACATTCAGCGTATAGAGAACCCTACTATGGAGGTTTCAAGCTCTTCTGTAAAAATGTGGAATTTTGTAGTTTTTGCCAGAAGAAAGATCACGGATGCGTGTTTATTTGTTTTTTTTTTGTTTGTTTGTTGTTGTTTTTTCTAGGGTTGATCGTATCGACCCAGTGGTCCTAGAATATCGAGTGAGGGGTCGCTCGAAAGGAAATAAAAAATTTTCTAGCCCTTTCTAAGTGACCAAAAAGATTAGAGGGCAACTACCCCCCCCACACACCCATTCATCCCCAAAATGATCAAAACTTTGAGATAACCATTTATTCAGTATAGTTGAAAGATCAAATCATTATGTCTTTTGGGGCAAAATGACCTACCACAGTCCGTGGTAAGAGGCCTGTAGTTTATGAAATTCACCCATTATCTATGAATTGTATTTGTTATTGGGTCGTATACAGATATTTTGGTGGGAGGGTGTGCTTGGGGTGTATTTCTACGGGGAAAATCCTCCTTAGGGAGGGAAATTTCTGGGGGTTGAATATTCCAGGGGATATTTTACACTGGGGTACTTGACATAATTACTATACAAAATTACTCTTAATTGTCTTATGTTCTCTCTGCCAAATTTTGTATGCGGAAATTTCCCGAAGGAATGATCCGGAGCTTTTTCCTGTGTGTTTTCTTTTCTGGGAAATAATTTCCACGGAACCGATTCTGGGAGTGATCGAGAAACCGATTACAGATTAAAGTATTATTCAAATGAAAGAACGCGAAGGAGAATTTTTCAGGCTGAATCGTCTGCAAGCAATTTTACTGGGAGGGGATTCTCAGCAAGGATGGAACTGTCTGGAGGGAATTTGACGGGGGGGGGATGCACTTTATGTTGATGAAATATCTGCGGATGAGTTTTCTGTGAGGGGGAGGGGTATATTTCATAAAGGGTGAGCCAGATTTACCGGCATTATCTGAAAAACGAACTGAAATTATTCCATATATGAAGGGTTGCCCCCTCCTCAGTACCTTACTCTTTACTCTAAAGTTTTATTGTTTATAAAAACTGAAACACGGGGGTCGTTTAATTAGAATAGGAAGCTTTTTTAAAAGTGCTAACAGCTTTAGCGTAAAGAGCAAGGTATTTAGGAGAAGGCAACCCTTCATATACGGGATAAATCTGCCAAAATTAATATGCAAATTTGTTTTAATTTTGCATGTACGGTGAGCCAAATTCAAACCTGCATCAGGTGAAAAATGTTCCGAAATTAAATAAAAAAACAAGTTTTTTTTTAACCAAAAGTAAGGAGCAACATTTAAAGTTAAAACTAACAGAAATTATTCCGTATATTAAAGGGGCTGTCCCCTCCTCAACTCTTCACTCTTTACGCTAAAAATTTTATTGTTTCGAAAAGTAGAGGTGTGAAAAAGAGTCAAACTTTTGCGTAAACAGCGAGCTTTGGAGGAGGGGATAGCCCATTTCATATACGATATAATTTCTGTTCGTTTCAAGTTTTTATGTCGCTTCTTACTTTCAGTTAAAAAAATCTTGTTTTTTTTTGTATTTAATAAAAGGCTAGACCAGCTAGTACAAGCATATACCCCCTCGTCCCTGAAAAGGAACAAGCTTTCTGAATCTTGCTTATTAGTCAGTATTTTAATGTAGAGGAGAAACACCCGAGCAATGAAAATGCAAAGCCTGCTCCTACCTGGGCTCTGAAGTTCAACTGTATAATATTTCTAGATTAAAGTTTTTTTGGCTGTAGGTAAACCGCCTTCTAAATTTCAAATGAATGCGGGTACTTTAGTGCTAAGGTAGGTAGACCTCAGAAGGGGTGGACGCAGTGGCGTCAATTCATAATATTTAGGAGGAGAGGGAGGGCAATATGTATTTTTCAAAATATGGGGGGGGGGGAATTTGTTGTTGTATTTGTGCATCAAATACGAACTTTTTAAAACAAAAATGAAGCAATGCACGCAGCTCTTCAGTGAGTATCGATCGATTTTGAAAAGAAAATTGTATTTCTCTTAGTTCAACTTTTTTTTTTTTTATGCGTGGCACAGCTTTCTAGTTACTCTCTTAATAAATTTAGCTATATATAAAAAAATTAATGTTTATTACCGAGTATCCGCCGTCAGTTTTAGTCGGTATGATGACAGTTTCTTCTACAAAATTGTTGTAATAAGCACTGTTTGACACTATTGTTTTAACTGTTGTCCTATGTCCACCAGGACCTCTAATTTGAATTCGTAGTTTTGATCCGTCTGCATTAACGCTCCTTAACCAGTAACGAATCCGCATTTGGTTTTCCCCATCAAGGTTAAAGGGAACAGACTGAAGGTAAGCTGGCAGAGTTTCATCAGTGTAGTTTCCTCGTATCATCTGGATTAGTGTGCTATCATCTGGAAATCAAACTAGAAATTAGTGCTGTTCAACATAAATAGGTATTTTACCGCTTCCATTGTTGCCAAATTTTCCTGGGTCTCGCCAAATTTTCCCCAAAAAAAAATCTGATTCTCCCTAATATCCCTGGAAGTTAATGATTGTCTTTTTTTTAAAGAGAGATTTTGGAAAATATAAGGTTTATTCTTGGAAATTTGGTAGTAGTGGAAGCAGTGAATTATATGAAAGAAATATAGGGAAAATAATTTTGAGCTTCTTGCGTGAATTGGTTAGTTAAAAGGGAAGGGGGAGCAGTTTCCAAACTGATTATCAAAACAATAAGGCAAATCGAAAACAGATAGTCTACTGTTTTTGGCTATGATGTAACTATCATCTAGTTGAAAGTAACGTTCGTACCTCTTTTTGGCAGATCTTGGATGTAAAAGTGAAAAGCTTTTGCGCTATAAAAATTCAAATGCCATTGTTTTTTTCTAAAATATAGTACTCAATAGTATAATTTAGGGAGGATTCTTAAAAAAAATCGTTTAGGGGGTAATCGCCCCCTTTCCGTGCTTGTTTGAAAGTGCTGTTGAATAAAGTAATGTGCATCAATAAGCCCTTCCATTCTTGAAGCTTGTGAAAAATAGTTCGTATTCCCATTGCTCTTATGATGGAACATTCGCTCTTGAAGTACGGTAGTCGTATTAGGAAAACAAGTCAACTACTACTACTAACACCTCACCGCAGCATCAAGCCGCCTGAGACCAACACAGCTACGCACGCTCCTCACCTATCCCAATTACCACGTTAACGTATTTTATGACAAAACACCGTATTGGTTATAACTAGATTGTTAAATCTGCAAAATTGCAGCAGTCTGTAGCCATCTATCCTTTTGTGCAGAGTCGCGAAGGAAGGGGGCGAATGGCCACTTTATATGCTGTATAATTTCTATTCCGTTTAAATTTTAGTGTCACTCTTTACTTCTTTTTAAAAAAAATCCATTTTTCAAATTTAACGTATGTTCGTGTTTAATACCATACTCAAGCATTATATCAGGTACCATACTCAGGTACCATACTCGTGTATAATACCAATATCAGGATGACTAACGCTTTCTCAACTCTCTAAGTTTACCATTAAAGTTTGTGGCAAGTTTCCTTTTATTTTATTTTTATCTTGCTTCTGTTCTTATCTTAGTATATATAGATATATTTGTATTTTTGTTACTTTTTTTTGTCAAACTGTGCAGTAAATCAAGTTGAACGAAGAAAATCTAGGCACAATTTAATTTAAGAAACATATTATGGACCTTACCCTTTAGTTAGTGTTGCACTGCCAAAATATCATGTTTTATTGTCTTTTATCTTTATTAAATATCACAAATTTATAACACCTCACATACAATCACTTCCAATGTCTTTAAAACACACAGTGCAGTGGTTAGTTTTCACAACTGGGCCGACGTGTGCCTTTGTGCATCGGAGTGAGCAGCTCTATTTTGTAAGATTTACTTTATTGCTTGAGGGATAGGGCGAGAGAAAGCAAATTTTAAAGAAGCACAAGAAATAAAAAGGGTAGGTAACCACGGTCTTAAAAAAATGAGGATGCTAAAAAATCGAAGTATTAGCAATAAAAGCTAGGGTATTTGGTTCTAAACAAGGCTTTATCCAGGATGGGTAGGGGGTTTGACCCGAACCCCCCTGAAATGTTTCTCAAAAACGTATCAAAAGGAATATAAACAATTTTCGACACGTTTTTAAGTTTTTCTTGTGCCCCCCTCCACCCAAAGAAACTTTTGTACCCCCCCCCCTCCGAAAAAATTATGGATACGACCCTGGTTCTAAATGTCAAATTTTATCTCTAGTCGAAATCGAATTTGAATCTAAGGATTGGGTCTAGTCGAAGTACCAGTAACCTGTTTCAGAACAAATTGCAATATCGATATTTAGTTACTTACCAGGAGGAGGTAAGGGGTACCCAGAATGATGCTCTTTACTCCATGTTGGAAAGTGGTCAGCAGGTGTGCTGTCATACCATACAGAGTTAGGGAACGCGTAAAACTCGTCATATACATCACCTATCACCAAGCTAAGGCAAAAAGTCAATAATAATATCATCTCCATTTTTACAATTGCTATAGATACTAGTATAGTTCTTGAGGAACTGAAACAGTGCCTATGCTTTTTGCTTGATTACGGAATTCTAATCTCTTTTTGCGCAGTAAGTTAATCCTTAGCTGATATTGACAGCAAATAGAATCGGGATTAACAGGAGATTAGGGTAATCCATCTCACAACTGTTTTTCTTGGTAATGATTCGACAAATAATTCCAAATGTATTACGTAAATCTTTGATCATAATCAAATATTGTAATTTTGACCCATAAAAACTGGGTTTGCCGAAGTTTAGAGTGGTAAGTAGGAGATTGATGTTACTTACTATAAAACAAGTTTCATTTCTTTATGGCTCTCTGTATCTCATTCTCTCTCTCTCTCCCCTCTGTCTTTCTCCCTCTCTTTTCTCTTTCTTGCCATTTATCTATGTTGGAGGATCTGTCCATGAAGGAAGTTTTCATGGGGGAAGGGAAATTGCCATGAAGGGGGCGCCAGACTTGCCAGCATTATTTATTGGTTATTGGGAAGTATACAGACATTTTCAGGAAGGTTTTTTTTCTGGAGGGGGGGGGCTAGAGGAGGGGGTGACTCTGGAGAATCTGTCCGTGGATGATGTTTCTTTGGGGTACGGGACAGTTCTCGGAAGGGGGCGCCAGATTTCAAATCATTATTTAAAATACGAACAGAAATTAAATAATAAAAAAAAACAAGTTTTTTCAACTGAAAGCAAGACGCAGCATTAAAACTTACAACGAAAAGAAATTATAACATATGTGAAGGGGTTTCCCCCAAAATCAATACCTCGCTCTTTACGCTACAGTTTTTTTTAGTGCTTTCAAAAGAGCTATCTATTCTAATTAAACGACCTTTGTGATTCAGGGGTTTATTAATAAATTTTTTTTTTTAACTTTTAACGTAAAGAGCTTGGTATTGACTAAGGGGAGAACCCCCTCATATACGTAATAACATATACCTAATAAAAAAAAAAAAAGATAAAAAAACAAGCGATACGGCTCAATAGTAATCGAAACTTTAAAAAACGGAATTTTGATGTCAATAAATATATCAAAAGAATTTGTTTATAGTTCTGATTCTAAATAAATAACTTTTTTTAAATTTAATAGTACTAATCAATGGCTATGAGCCCGAAAATATTTACCCGCTTTTTTAAAGAGGGGGGAAACATCCCCTGCATGTGAACCAATTTTAAGGAAACACAAACATTCAGATCCAGCGTATCCGAAAAACAAATTGCATAGGTTTCAAGCTCATATCTGAAAAAATCTGCAACTTCGTATTTTTTGCCAGAAGAAAAATATACGAATATAGAAGTTAGTTACGTATGTTAATTTGTAAATTACGTCATATCCAAATTTAGAGACATCCATTTAGCAAAAGAAAAGTAAAATTTTTATGCAAATTTTGTTTACTTATTCCATGATGGTGAGCCAAAATAAAAGCTGCATTAACTAAAAAACGATCAAAAATTAAATAAAAAAAACAAGTTTTTTAAACTGAAAGTAAGGAGCGACATTAAAAATTAAAACGAACAGAAATTATTCCGTATATGAAAGTGGCTGCCCCCTCCACAACGCCCCGCGCTGTACGCTAAAGTTTGACTCTGTCTCACAACTTTATTTTTTAAAACAATAAAAAACTTTAGCGTAAAGAGCGAAGCGTTGAGGAGGGGACAGCCCCTTTCATATACGGAAAAATTTCTGTTCGTTTTTAAGTTTTAATGTCGCTCCTTACTTTCAGTTTAAAAAACTTGTTTTTTTTATTTATCTAACTTAAAACGAGCAGAAAGTACTACGAATTGAAACAGGTATTGATTGATTTCGTATGGGGCAGTGTGTCTCTCATGAATTATTTCCTGACTTGGGGCAAATATGGTCATAGCTACATAATTTCAGTAACTTTTTGAGTAAACTAGCTTGGTCCAACTCAATGAAAGATATAACTAAGTCCCAACTTGGCGCAGAAATGAGCTAAAGTCTTGGCTCAGTACAAAAACGAGCTAAGTCCTGATTTGGTGCAAAATGAAGCTAAATCACGGTTCACTTAAATCGAGCTTTGCTTAATCGAAGTTCTAGTTAGTCCCTCTTCCCAGTTCCGTTTTTTAGCAGAAAAATGGTTAGTATTTTTTATAAATTTGAAACATGCAATGATTTATACTCTGTATTACTCAAGGCGCAATTTGGGACCGTGCCCCCCTCTAACACTGCTCCCCCCTCATCCCACCACATTTATAAGCAGAAATTTAGGCATTGCATCTTGTTGTGATGCGGAATTACTGGAGAAATTTCTATCTGTTTTATTTTAGGGCCTAACTGGGCACCTGGCTCGTCCAAATCCACTGACCCTTGAACTATCAATTTTTGTGTGTAAATGTAGGTATGTTGCACCTTGCTTGAATTGGAATTATCCATTGGTTTTCAATATTTATGACTGGAGGAGTATAGGAGGCCCGTGACCCTACAAGTGACTCCCTCCTTCGCCGCAGGCCATGAATCAGAAAGGTAGACATGTTGCATCTTGAGTCAGAGACTAAATTGAGTTTCCAGTTTTCTTATATTCTTTTTTTCTGATGCTAGGGGGAGAAGGAAGTGGGTAGTGTAGATAGTAGGTAAGGACAAGAAGTGTAGTTGGGTTCAGTTAAGTATAGAAACAGCAATCGTATCTGTATTTTTTCTCTTTCAGCCCCTGTTTCTTCACCGGAATTTGTCATACGTCAGAACGAAAAAGGATAAACCGAAGAAACCCCGCGCAACTTTTAGACTGGAAAACTTCCAAAAGTTTAAGCAAGAAAGGGCAACAAGAAATGTTCGGGAGAAAGAAGTTGATTTAGAACTTTTTGTTCTTGGTCTAGAAAACATGGCACTAGAATGTGAGTCTTTTCTCTTTGTGTGTGTGTGATAAACCAAACTTCTAGCATAACGTGCTGCGATAATACCGAAGAGGTTACATGACATTTGTGTGAAGCTAATATTTATAGTCTAGCCACTTTTTTTTTATAAATCATCATTTCAGGCCATCATTTTAGCTATTTGTTTTGATACATACAATGATGGAAAATTTCATCCTAAACGAGACTGAACTGCTACAGTGTCAATAATGTAAACTGGAGTATCTTCAGTATCGGTTTTATAATTTTAAATTTCTTATTCTCTTACTAGAGCTTCTAAGCTCTTATTCCTTTCTAGAAACTAATTTAGATTAATTATTTTACATAAATTTCATATATATTGACATGTGCAGTTTTTACCTATGGCTAGGTTTTTTCTCAAAGCTAGCTGCTTGAGCAGCTTGCTTTATGTGAGCAGCAGCTCACATTGAGCTGCAAAGACAGATGAGCATGGCAAGAGTTGCAATTTTGAATTTCCCCTGGTTGATAAGGCCAATTATTACTTTAGCCAGGCTATATAATAAGCTTTTTCATATGTTTTTTTCTGTATTTTCTGACGGTTGTTGATTTTGCATTCACTGTGATTGGACAAGTAGACTAAAAATCAATTGTAGAAGTCACATAGTACTAAAACACCATTTTTTATCGGTTGATGAGGATTTACTTTAAGAACTTGATTCTTTTAATAGAAATTAATCTGTATTAATTATTTTTCATAAAGTTTAAATATACTGAGATATGCAACTTTTAACTCTCATTTTACACATATTTTAAAATGTGTCATATTGTAAAATCTGTTGTGCTAATGCCGAAGGTGTTTGATGATGACATTTGAATCAAGCTAAGGTTAACATAAATAAATTTGTGGTTATAACCTAGCCTCAATTTATTTTCAAAATCCTTATTTAAGACCAATTTTGTATTTATTTTGAGCTGTCTGGTTTAATGCACACCCGATTTTAACCCAAACGGAACTGAATTACTGCAGTATCAATAATGTAAACCGGAGTATCTTCACCATCTATCTTATAATTTTAAATTTGTTATTTTCTTACTAGACCTTACTGTTCTCCAGTGTTTCATTCCAATAATGAACGGAATCGGATTTGACTTGGCGAATGAGAACATGAGAAATTAGTTTCCTGTCATTCCAGTCATTTCCTGTCAAAAGTATTCATTTAGCTCTTGCCAAGACAAGACGTGATGTGAATTGCCTGCCTAGATAAACCGGTTTAAAGCGGACTATGAGTGCTGCAAGCGATAATGACAGGTATGTTTATTCGCCTGTTTTGAACTTTATCCAAGTAAATTTTGAAGCGGGAATTGACGACGATATCATCGTGAGTCATGCGGTTGATTTTTTTAAGAATTCGGCTGTTTCAACTGCAAAGATTGAACTTTATTCAGCTACAGTTCCAGATGACTGTTGTCCTAAGCGCGTTGGCAATAAAGCAATTACAAACAATATCAGAGATATGATTGATTTAATCCGGAAATGTGATTCTGAGAACATAACTATTCCTATTTATGTGATCCGGCTTCCAACCGAAGTTCCTACCATACCGGCTGTAGCATATTCACGCTTAGCTACCAAGATTAATAAAATTGGCCGAACTCTAGAAGTTATTGATTCTAAGCTCACAAATTATGATATGAATTTCCCGGCATTACCTACTGTCCCCGCGAATGATAATCTAGCCACAGTTGTTATCTCGAATGTGCCTATGGTTTTGAATAACCCAGCAAAACGTAGAGAGGTAATTAACAAGATCTCCGGTCATGAGGCAATTAGCAACATACGGTCGTCTAACGATAAACTTGTTGTAAGAATCGATAATGTGGCCGTGAATGATTTTTGCAAGGCTGTGCCCTCAGTTTTAGCGAACTCTAAAGCCAAACTTAGCGAAAAGAAATATTTTGGTCTATTAAAGGGTATAGGCACTGATTACGATATCTCTCGCCTTACTGAATACCCTGGAGTCTCTGACATAACAAGGCTTGGAACTTCCCATGCACTCAGAATTTCGTTTGTAGATGTTGCAACTAAGATCAATGCCATTAAAACTGGATTGAAAGTTGATTATGAAATTTTGCGCGTTTTTGAGTATTTTCAGATCCCGCGTTGTTGCCATAGATGCCGTTCTCCTGACCACGTAGTTGCCAATTGCAGAAGCCCAGTCGTGAAATGCTCCCGATGCTCCGATCCCCACGAATCATCAAAGGACTCTCCCTGTCAGTTGTCCCCTAAATGCGCTAGCTGTGGTGGAGACCATGTGTCATATAGTTTGCGATTTCCCAAGTTGCTTGCTATTGCTACCAAAGGTATTGCCAAATGATATCTTTGCCTATCCCTATTTGTTCTTTTAATATTAATGGGACCAAAGATAAGGACATTTGTATTGATAATCTTCTTGATACATTTGATGTAGTCCTTTTTCAAGAACATTTATTGCCGGCTGTGAGCGTAAATTTCCTTCGACGTAGCCCCAGACACATTGTTTTTTCTACAAATGCCCGAAGAACTTGTGGTAGTCCCTCCGGTGGGTTGGCTTGCGTGCTGAATCAGAAACTCTTCCCTTTCCCCACAGTGTTACGGATCTGATGATATTTATTTAGCCGTCAGGATTGGTGATCTTGTACTAGTCAATGTTTATTTGCTGCATAATAAGAATAATCTTGCATCATTCACCCATTTTGTTAAAGCATGCAAAAAATTGAAAAATTTGGTATTGGGTATTGAGAAACTTGGTTATGATTGGTTACTAATGGGTGACATGAACTGTCACATGACAATGTCCTCCCCTCGATCCGATTCATTGCTCGAGTGCCTCCCCCTTGGTTTCCGGATTCTGACAAAAGATCTTCCATTTACTTACATACATGCCAGTGGCTCCCGGTCTAACCTTGACCACTGTGTATGCTCTGCTGGTGTTACAACTTCAACTGTCCACGTTGATGAAGATGTAAGAGATTATGACCACATACCCATATCTCTGTGTGTGTCAGTCACATCTAAACTAGTAATAAATGCTCCCCAATCCGTAGAAAAAAGTGGTTTCAACGGCGAAATTGGAATCTTTGTGATTGGCCTCTATATGGCCACGCTTGCAAGCCTGCTGAGTACTATTAATGTGCCTTATAACCTCCTCTGTTGCGGAGTTACCTCACCCAGTGCTCGTTTGCAATTGAATACGTATTATCATCAAATCATTTTATGTTTGAAAAAAACGAACAAGTAGCTGTCCCAATTGAACGTATTCGGTCCAACACGCGATAGTTTGTTTGGAATTATGACCCTCTTTTGAAAAAGTGAAAAATCAGGCCAAGCTATGGTTCGTATTTGGATTGCTTGTGGGCGTCCCTCTCGTGGTACTGTTTTTGATATTAAACGTAAAACGAAAACGGCTTATAAAAGACAACTGCGGTCCGTCCCTGAAGCTTGAGTTAATTTTCCAAACAGTTCGAAAGAGTGGAAGTTTGTGACGAATTCTTCTAAGTTTACTGATTAGAAGAGTGATAATATTCCGCAATCAGCTTGGATCCAACATTATTCTAATATTTTTTCCCGTGTTAATTTCGCTGTACATAGCCGATATTCCCAACTCCTTGCTAAGTGCCTTCCCGAAAAAATGCAACAAAAGCATGTCCCTCCTGTGTCAGCTGAGATAATTACTGATTCGATCAGGCGGCTGAAGTCTCAGTCTATTGATATTGATGGTATAAGTGTTTTTCATTTACGGAAAGATTCTCGGGAACTTGTAAAACATTTGCAGCTACTTTTTCAAATGTGTCTTTGCTGTTCTTTAGTGCCTGATAGTTTCCTGTGTGGTACTGTTACCTCAATTGTAAAGAGAGGAAAAGACGTAAATAAATGTGATTCTTATAGGCCTATTACTGTCGCCTGCAATATTAGCAAACTTTTTGAATATGTGCTTTTTCCTTATATTATTGATTTTGTGAATTATGATGCTAATCAGTTTGGATTTAGAAAGGGGATTTCTTGTCAACATGTACATCGGGTGCTGTCTCTCCTTTTTAAGGATGCACAAACGAAAGGTCAATCATTATATATATGTGCTTTAGATATATCTAAAGCTTTCGACAGTGTTGTGCACCCTCAGGCTTTTTATTCTTTACATCAGCTTGGTATAAACCCATCGATTATTTCTCTGCTACGTTTTTGGTATTCGAATTCATATGTGAGGTTTAAATCGAATGGATGTGCTTTTGGAAATATTCCTGTTAAATGCGGGGTTAGGCAAGGAGGAGTTCTTTCGCCTCATATTTTTAATGCTTGCATTTCGATTGTGATTAGTAAGATTCCCTCCAGTTGTTTTTTTTGGTTTTTCGGAAGTTTCTTATTTATCAAATTATGATTAACAACACCAGATCAGCCGTTACAAAATGAGGCTTGAACGGATCGTTATCATGGTTTGACCTATTCTTATTTAAATATGCCTATAATTAAATACTTCGAAATGTGAATATTTACTTTTCAACGCTGTTAATCCCCCTGCTACTCCCCTTGCTTGCAACACCTTTATGGTACCTAGTTTCCCTGTTATCTAATGGCTTGGTATTTCCATATGTGAATCCGTAGGAAGCATCTGGTGTAAATTTATTTGTGATTTGAAGGATAAGCTTAAAGCTGGTTATGCAAAAATAGTTGCGAACTGTGGACGTTTTAATAGGCATGGTCTTGCTAAACGCTACTGTAGTTTCTGTGACCATGCAATTTTATCCGCTTCTGGGCAGTATCCGCTTTTTACTAAGCATGATCTGAAACAAATGAACGTTAATTATTTTAGATACTGTAAGTTCCTATTGTATTTGCTGCTTGCTGTGCGCAATAGGCGCCTTGTTGGTCGTTATGGTGCAACAGCAATTCCGTCCTCGCTTGAAACGGTGCAAGCGAAGATCAGTCAGGATGCTAGTTTTCGGTTGGGCCCACATCACAGTCTTATCCGTTTTTTTTATTAGTGATTATATTTGTGGTTAGATTGTCGTTGTTCTTTTTCTTTTTTGTTGTTTGTATTACTTCACTGTTTTACATTTATTGTACAGTGGGTTAAAAATAAAATAAATAAATAAATAATAAAAACAGTGTGTCATACACTGTAATTACAGTGTGTCATTATTCCTCTGGATTGCTTTTGTAGAATATATTTGTTAGCTATTCATTTTTTTCTTTGAAGCGTACGTCAGAAAGGAAAGTTTACTTTGTTTGTTTCAATTTGAACAAATCCAAATAGCCTTCTAAAGCCGGATTGGATTGGGATTATGAAATTTTCAACCAGTGAAAGGACTGTATTCCTCAACGGATTTCTTTTTTCTTTGCGTAGGAAGTTTTTGATTCATCGGACTCTTTCAAAGGGATCTCTCTATGATTTAGTCTTAAATGTGGACAAATTTCTTAGGCATTAGTATTCCAAATGTATGTGAGGATTCGGGCAAAGGCGCAAAACCCTCTGTATATGACCCTGTATCTATTGATTCCTTTCATTGGATGCTCAAATGGTGCATTAGGCCCGAGGATTAAAGGATTAGCTACAGACGTCCCCCCCCCATTATGTGCTTAGTGCTGCAAAATATACTATATACAAGCCACAATCTATAAACCAGTCAACCAGATCCCTATTATTTCGGGACATAATCTGAGGGATAATTCCTGTCACTGAGTTTAATTAATCATTCTGTGTCATCTATTTATTAAAATAAGGCTAAGGCAGGAGAGATGGCTGCATTGAAGCAAAACTATGTTGATATCTGATTTCTTCATATATAATTTCAAATTCCTTTCAGAAGGCGAGGGCGCAAATATTTCAGAATTTTTTTATCTTTAAAAAACTTATTAAAAATGTTATTGTCTACCATAATGGTTACGATATTCAGCTGTAATGTCTAGTTTTTGCATTTTTTTTCTTATTCAAATCTGTGAACTAAATATATCCCTGTTCAAATCCTAATAGCACTCTTTTAGATGTCCTAAAACTTGGCAAATTTGAGACATGTCCTTTCATGACCATATTTAATCTAGAAAAGTTGGTTAGCACATAAGACTAATATATTTTTTTTTTCGCAGTTATGCCTGTCCCCCCCCCCCCAAAAAAAAAATATATAGTGCACACGTTGCCTTTATTCCTGATAGCATAAAACAGAAGTCAGCGAAGGTAAAAAAAAAGAAAGTCAACACACAATTGAATCGTTCAATGACCACTCGCTTTTGGCTGCTCAAGTTTGCATGTGGGGTATTTTCCAGGGGAAATATAGACAGGGTGGGGATTTTATGGAACAATTTTTATATTTCTTTCTGCTTGAATTTCTATTTCTGGAATTTTATCTAAAATTAAGGGTTAAATAATAAGTCGAAGTCTTGAGGATAATGGAATAGTTACCTTCTTCCATAATTTTGTTACAATAATTTTGTTACAAAGTGACTATCCTCTGCTAAAACCAAGTATCTGAGCTAAAATTTTATTTTGGGTTACTATAATCATGGACCTTCCCCAATGTCGATGCGGCAAGTCCATTGACGAATTTACAATTTTTCTATCGACTATAATTTCTGTGATACGATATACCAACAGATAAAAACTAAAAACAGATTTCACTAGTTACTCACAGCCAAAACCTATTACGAACGCACAAGAATTATAAAACCTATTTTTACGTTCTCTAGAAAACGGAATCGCAAAAGGCGATAAGACAACAGTATTAGGAAAATTTAATGATTGGTATCTTCATCTATTTGTTTCGTTCCAAAAATGGTTAAATAACAATTTTGCGTTTTCTTGAAAACCTGACAAATGCAAGTGCTAGATTTTGACAGAGAATAGCCAAAAAGTTGTCAAACATTGAAAAATATGCGTTTCATACGGAAAATGCAAGAAATAATATGATATATGATATAACATGAATATGATAATTCATGTTAATTTCTGGATGGAGTCTTCGTTCTGACGATTCAAATCGCCTAACAATGTATTCTACTCTTTGGAAACGGCCGGGGACTACTGCAAACAGTTTAACGTCTCAAAAGAAGACGGAAACAAATAAATTGAAGCTTTTTTAATATTTCGCAGATAGGCAAGAAAACGAACGTTTTTTCTGTGAGACCGGAATACATACAGCACTACCCTAGATCCAGAGGTGTCAATTTTTCAGAAAAAAGATAATTTTCTATTATTGGTGATAATTCTGCATATTTTATGACTTTTTCTATAAATGTTACAATTTATGACATTTATATTTATGAAATTTTCTATATATTTATGAAATTTTCTATAAATGCACGAGGGGCTCCTTAGAAGGAGCTTATATAAACTTATTCCTACCAATCTTTGTGTAGTAAGGATTATGTATAAGCGAAAGTGAAACCAATGTTTGCTCTTTTTTTCATATTAGGCTTCAAGGTTTTAATCATCTGATAATACGCCGCTAATCCTGGAAATCCATTAATCCTGGAAAAATTTATTTTTAAATATTTCTTATACATTCCCTTCAAAGAATTAAAAAAAGGTTATGTTGGGACCAGCCCAAACAAAGGCTGGGAACTATTGCAAACGGTTTAATGTGTCACAAAAGAAAACGGAAACACGTAAACTGAAGCTTTTTTAATATTTTCCCAGATAGGCAAGAAAACGAAGGTTTTTTCTGTGAAACCGGAATACATGTAGCACTACCCTAGATCCAGAGGTGTTAGTTTTTCAAATAAAAGATAATTTTCTATTATTGGTGACGATTTTGGATATTTTATGACATTTTCTACTCTTAGAAGGAGCTTATACCAATTTATTCCCACCAATCTTTGTGTAGTAAGGATTATGTATAAGCGAATTACTGAAACCAATGTTTGCTCGTTTTTTTTCATATTAATTAAAAAAAACTTTTTTCACAAAATAAGTTTTTCAAAGAAAAGTAAAGAACCCCATTAAACCAAAAATGAGCAAAAATGAAATAAAACAATCTACCAAGCGTAAAACTACCAAAAATCAGCATTGATAAATAAATGAAACCCAAAACGAATAGAAATTACAATGAATAACCGAGTCAAACTCAAAACGAGCAGAAATTAATATGAGTAGGGCTCAAAACCGATTAAAGTGTCACAAAAAAAGAAGAAAACAGTGTAGATTGAAGGTTTTTTGATATTTCACTGATAAAAAACAAAACAAAACTAATTCTTCTAAAAGACAACAGAAGGGGGATGAAGATTTTCAATATGTGTAATGGCATAATTAATTATTTTCATTGACGATTTTTTTGGTTGGTGGCGGAATCTTCAGCCCAAAATAGATATTTTTTTTAGAGACACGTTCGTTTCGAAAAGCTGCTATCCTTCAATGATGCAATTAAAAAACCTAGCTGAGTTAGAAATACGTTTGTGTTTGGCCAATCGGTATAGAAAAAAAAATTTGGCAGAATTGTCCCCTGTAATTTAAAATGTTTCTTTGTAATTTTTTTGGATATCAGCGTATTTTTTTTTTTTTTTTTTTTTTTTATATTTTTAGTCTTCTCTAAATATTCTAAGAAAAAAAATCTAATTTTTTTATAAATGTTTACTAAAAAATTTCGCTTTTAAAATTTTGCGCAGGAACACGCCTACCTCTTGTTCAAACAACCAATAGCATAGATACTTCTATTAGTATAGTCAATCTAAATTAATTTTAGAGGTTACCTAAAACTAATTGCAACAGTTTTGATCTTAGTATCATTCAAACCGGAAAAAAATTGTCTACAATATATACATAATCGGCCCAAATCTGTCGATGCGAGATTAAAGTTGTGTCGTCTTTTCTTCTAAAATTACGACTTAAAAAAAATTACTGCAATTTAAAAAGTTCGTGAATATGGACTCAGTTCTGTGTTTTGACCATCCCTGAGTCGCTTGCCCCTTCCCCCCACACACACGCTTGAAATAATGTGTGCATTAATATACGTCTGATATTACACGAAGTAGGATCCACGCAAAACAAATTTACACTTCCTATGCCAAAATGCTAGGAAAAAGTTGTGTCCTCATATCTTGCATATTCCCCCCCCCCTCCTCACGTACACCCAATCAAATAAATGGTTTGCACAAATCTCAGAATTGTGCGGCATCTGCAATGCTCTTCACCGCTCTTGATAAGAAATTAGTCAATAGATGCGGTGATGCGCAAGAACAAGCTGACCCATTTTGCCCACATTCGAGTTTGAAAGAAAGTGTAAGCAGTACGCTTACACTTTCGAAATACGAATGTATTTCGGCTTCTAGCCAGTTTCTTAGTTACATTCACCCGTGACTGTGCGCCCACGCGTAGTCATTTCCCCCTTGCAACTTGGAGTGGCTCTTCAAGTGCATCATCACTAATCCTCCAAATTCTTGATTGATACCTTGAATTTGCTGAAGTTTTGCTACTCCTATTTTGAAGTTTTGGGGTTTGGGAAAAATGCTAACGTTTATTATGGAATCAAACTGCAAGGAATTAAATCTGACAGTCTGGTCTAACACGTGGTGGACAACGTTGATCACAACATGTGTACTCTCCATGGCAGAAACACCTTTCGTGGCAGGAGTATCATTGCTGCTGTAACACCAGGGCTAAAAGTCACTTTAAAAAGTATCCCTAGGCGGGAGGTTACCGCTGAGGAGATAAACACAGCTGGAAGAATCCGAATCATCTGTAGAAAGTCAAACGATTCTGTCATTTCATATGTGTTATGATCTTCGTCATCCAGAATTCGAAAAAGATAATATTTCAAACTTAGATAGTCTTTGGATTACGTCATGGCATCTCAAGTAACCTAGACCAGGTTGAAGTTACCATGGAATCTGTCATGGTCGGAAACCGTCCCGGTAAAGCCAACGTTTTCTTTCTTTCTATGATCGATCTTCCTTTAAGCGAAGACAATTTTATTCTTTCTACATTGAGATACATCACTATGTCCATCCAAGTTTGCAATAAGGGCATATTACAACATCTTAGGAACAGATAAACGTATTAAGTTGATATTTCAGAACCTGTTGAGGGGATTTATAACTAAATATGGATATTAAAATGGCCCATCTGCAGTATATCTGGGATGGCTAAGGACATTGAGGTGAAACTATTAGGTGATATTGCACTGTATATTGAACGAAGTCAAAATGCACTCTATGCATACATGTTGTCAAAAGGCTACTACAAATACTGCTTATGCAATTAGTACTACTGCTATTGTGAATTTTTCATGCTGTGACTGTGACTGATTGCGACTGAAACCCCAACTACTTGTAACTATAATTGCCAGTGTATGTGACTTTGTCTGCATCAACTACTTTGCTATAGCAAACAACAAGACAATCAGTCAAAACCGGAGCAATGCTAAAGAGGTAGGGATAAACTGGGTGGTGGGTATCGTAATAACAAATAGATATACATAGGCCTATATTTTATTCCTTATTTTTGCACATCCATGATGGTTTCTAAAAATGAAAGATCGTTGATAAAAGACGGATTTAATGAAGCATGGACAAACTTATATTTTTTTTATTGAAGTTAAAAAA
The DNA here is from genome assembly GCF_049724085.1 of Artemia sp. Qi Xiang Cuo. Classification (NCBI taxonomy): domain Eukaryota; kingdom Metazoa; phylum Arthropoda; class Branchiopoda; order Anostraca; family Artemiidae; genus Artemia; species Artemia sp. Qi Xiang Cuo. The sequence continues at coordinate 79,583,062 of NC_142799.1, read as the reverse complement.
AAACTTGTTGTTTAATCTGTCAAAAGAGTATTTCCGTAGTAAAGGAATATAACTTGAAGTGACATTACGATATTGAGCACAAAACTAAATTTGACTGTCTCGGAGGTGAATCTCGGAAAAACCCAATCATTAAAAATAAATCGTCACTCAAAAATCAGCAGAAAATCTTTAATGCTGAGACAGATAAAAGCAAATCAGCTGTACATGCCAGCTACAAATTGGGAGAAGTAACAGCAAATCATGATCACCCATTTAATGACAGCGAAGTTGTCAAAGAGTGTCTTAGCTATTGTCGAGGAAGTATGCCCGGAACAGAAAAATGTTTTTGAAAACTTTAATCCCTCTGCTAGAACTTGTACCAGCCGCATCGAAGACTTGGGTGCTAACTTGTGTGAACAACTTAAGGATGAAGCGCAGTCTTTTACGTATTTCTCTCTTGCGATGGACGAAACGGACGTTTGGGATACGGCACAATTCCTAATATTTGTATTGAGGGATTGACGCAAACTTTCGTGAATATGAGGAGTTATTTAAAACATGCGGTCTTAATGGAACTACAAAGGGGGAGGATTTATTTCATCACTTGCAACAAGATCTGGTTTCATGCGGCTTGAGCTGGGATAAATTAATGAACATCATCACAGACGGCGGAAAAAACATGAGCGGTCATAATAAAGGTGTCGTAGGAAGAGTCAACAGCAAAGTTCTAGAGTCTGGACCTGAAGTTCCATATATATTTCACTGTATCTTCACTTAGTATGAACTTTGCTCCTATCCCGTGTCGCTTTTGCTGATTCTAGCACATTCCGAAAGCCAAATAAACCAGAGCTAGCAAAAGCTATCAAGCGACTTTGAGAAATTGATACTATTGGGGAAATGTTTAGTCTGACTTGTATCTACGTCTTGGACAGGGGCGCTTTGCTTTACAGGATTCCCTGGGCGACGAAAGAAACATATTAGGAGATCATAGACCGATACTGGAAATACGTTTCATCCAAATGTCTAGACGCCATTATTGTCTTGGATGCCTAGGACATAGGTGCTTCGACGAAAGATGACTCATCTTAAGCGAAACCGTGTCACTGGACGGGAAGTACTGTTTAGCCCACAAATGAGACTAACCACCAAAAACGAGGAATTTCTTTCGTCCAAAAAGAGTAGGCCTGTTTCGTCAGTGTACTTTCTGATTATTTTTGAGGCAAAGGTCTAAGAACCATCCAAGATACAGCTGATGCTGACTTGCTTATTGTGCTTTCAGTGGTTGAGTGTTCGAAGACTTGGGATACTTTAGTTATCGGTGACGATACCGACTTGTCAATGCTGTTACTTTATTATTGTATTCCTGAGCCCTACAAAGTCTACCTGTACACAGAGCCTAAAGCAACCACTTCAGGTGCAACTTGGGACATAGAAGCAATTATTAAGAAGATTGGGACTGAAACATACAAACTGCTTCCTTTTGCTCATGCAATTCTTGGCTGCGACACAATCTCCCATCCACATGGACTCGGCAAAGAGATTGTGCTTAAATGGCTGAGAGACAAAGAACAGAAGAACAGCATAAGAAAAATGTTTCAATGTTTCCTCTAATTGATGCTTCAAAAGAAGAAATTAGAGCAGCGGGAGAGGTTGTACTTTTATATTGTACGGTGGATAATCTACTGATTATCTTGACAGTTAACGACACCGACACCTTCAGCAAAAAGTAGCAACATCTACAACTTCCGTCCATCCCCAAGATCTACCTTCTACTTCAGCAGCAGCGAAATTTCACTGTTTCCGATCCTATCTTAAAGTACAAAATTGGATTGGGCTTCAGAGCTATGCCTTTGAACCTGATAATTGGGGATAGAGACTCTAGAACGGCATGCTGTACCGTATCCTCACGGATCTTCCAGTGGCACCAAAATTAATTCTCACCCTCGTGAAGTGTGGTTATAATGGATCCCGTGGTAGTTACCGGTGTGGCTGTCATCAGAATGGCATCACATCTGACATTGTTTGCAAATCTTGCAAAGGAACTAATGTTCCAAATCTCAGGTCCAAACTGAAGATGAAGAAGACCGATTAATTAAATCCAGTCCTTTTGCAATTTCAAATTATCTGGGATTAAAAAAAAATAAATAAAATGGATGATTTAGCTAGTTGTAAGAAGTTGCTTATTGGATTTAAAAACATTGGGGTGGCCACGTTTAGGGTTGGGGACGGGGGGATTAAATTAACCTGGACACAACTTCTTTTCTGCATTAGCAGTAAAAAAATTTCTGTATAAATTCAACTTCGCGTAATGTTGCTCTCAGACCTATATTGACGCATGATTTAGGGGCGGGAGGGGGGGCTGAACTTGAACGTTCAAAACAAAAACAAGTGCATATTCATGATCTACATACCAGATTTACCCATTACCGACTTTCTATACGTGCAAATTAAGTCGTTTTTAAAAAGTCGTCATTTTAAAAGAAAAGACGAAAAATGGTCAATTTCACCTCGTCCTATTTTGGCTGATTTTTTATATGTTGTTGACGATTTTTTTTCGGGTTCGAATGGTACCAAAATAAAAAATATTGCAATTTGTTTGGGGTTAAACCTTAAATTGACTGTACTATATATGATGCTCGCCATGCTAGTAAATGCGTTACTATCATTAATATATGAAAAGCCGCTGATGTGACTTGGGTATGCGGCTTAAATGGAAGAACATGTTCCCATGGTCAAAGATGGTATTCCGGGGACATTTCTACTGCATAGCACACAAGATGGTATGAGAAAGACTGGAGGCCTCTGATTAGTGTAGAATGTGACTCAGGTGGCTTAGCCCTGTGACGAATTTGCACCACTGGATATATGAGATCTTTTATATAAGTTTAGAACCGCTGTTTATATAAAAGCCTTTGGGTCAACTTATTTTCTGTGAACAAGGTATTTTTGCCGCTTCAAAAGCGAAAATGTTTGTGTTTTTTATGCATTTTTAGATTTTGTGGACTGGGAAGGAATAAACCAAATTATACTTGGTAGACGATTGGTCTACCAGTTCTAACCCGTATTTAGAAACCGCTGCATGGAGACACTTGTGTTCTAAAAGCTACGAACGTAGATGGGAGCAAGAAAGAAACAAAAAGAAAAAAATTTACTGTCCTAGACTTCCGTGTTAAGTAGTGTGCCTTAATTCCCCGAATTAATTTATTTTTCTTGTGCCGCATTTTTCTATCCCAATCATCTTATTTGATGTCATTCATATTTTCTTGAAAGTGTACTCTCTATTCCTATGTGGGTAATTTGTTAAACTACCGCTAATATTACTAATAATTTTTTATAGGATACAAAATAGGAACACTTAGGAAAAAGGAGTTAAAATAAAAAGAAAAAAATTATATACATAAACTAACACTATGATCGAACAAACATTCAAATCAGCTGGGGAATGTGGCCTTAGTTTTTCAGCAGCTCTTGCTAATAGTTTCTCATAAAGTGTCATAAACTTTTATAATATCCGACGCCCTGATATTGAGTCAGTGACAGTAGATAAAACAGTAGTATGATCTATTGAATTTTGTAGTTTATATAATGTTTTTGTTTATGGAGTCAGATTTAATTGGAATTGAATTTTGCATTGCCATGGCTCTAGGGCTTTTAGAGGAATAAAAGTTATTTTTCAAGGAGGCACACTTGTGCCTCTATAAAGAGGCGACCCACCACAATGTTAAGCGATTTCAGGTCCTAGAGGTCACAGAGAGATGGCGGTGATCGCATTTTGTAGCCCAAGCTCAAACTAAGAAACGTGCAAAATTTCATCCTCCTCCGACTTTATCTTCATGGGGTAAACTGGGTCGGAAGTTTCGACCCTCCCACCCCAGCCCCCCTTTAACGTTGTCCGATTGGGCTGAAATTTAGAGGTTAAGCTTTCCTAGGGCCCGGGAGCTTATCCTCGAAATTTCAGCTCAATCCGATTACTCCTGTTTTCCAAAAACCAAATATAGCCACTTAATTTTCATTTCTCTTTTTTTTTGTTATCCACGCCTACAGGCCACAGTTCGCAACTGATCCGGATGAATGAGGACTCATTCAAAGCAAAATTCGACCTGTTAGGGCCTTTTGATATTTTCAGACCGAAAAAATTATCCCCCGAATTTACATTTACGAAAAACCTCGTTTTCCTATAAGAACCCGCTATAAGCGGGCTCTTATCGTTTCCCGTTCGGGCTAGCCCGCAAGCTGTCAAATCATCTAACAGTTAGTCACGCCATAATAAGTAATAAACTGTACAAAAACGTGCAGAAATTATTTGAAAAAAAACTACGTTTTCTAAAGAGTTAAAGAGGGTGAGCTACAAGGTTGAACCTTAAAACATACAGGGATTAGGAGGCACAGTTGGGGGCTGCCGCCCCCAAACCCCCGCTTTCGCAGCCTTTACATAAAAAAAAAAGTTTTTTAAACTGAAAGTAGGGAGCGACATTAAATCTTAAAACGAACAGAAATTATTCCGTATATGAAAGGGGCTTTGCCCTCCTCAACGCCTCGCTATTTACGCTAAAGTTTTATTGTTTAAAAAAAGAGTTGTGAGAAAGTCAAACTTTAGCGTAAAGAGCGAGGCGTTGAGGAGGGCACAGCCCCTTTCCTATACGGAATAATTTCTGTTCGTTTTAAGATTTAATGTCGCTCCTTACTTTCAGTTAAAAAAAACTTTTTTTTTATTTAAAGGCTGCGAAAGCGGGGGGTTTGGGGGGCGGGAGCCCCCAAGTGTGCCTCCTAATCCCTGTACGTTTTAAGGTTCGACCTTGTAACTCAGCCTCTTTAACTCTTTAGAAAACGTAGTTTTTTTCAAATAATATTATTATGAAGCTAAATGATTTGGTACCAAATAGCTCCAGAAGGCGTAACTTTCTTTTGAAGATTGATTATTTTTGGGAATCAACAGATTGTCAGTATTTAAATTTCTAAGACCGCAAAGCGTTGTCAAATTTAACTAACTAGATTCGTTTATTTATTTACACGATTCAACGCGGCAACACTGATGAAAATTTGGTACTGCCTTAAAAGCTTCATAATTTTGAAAAAAAATTCGTGATTATCAGTCATAAATAGACCCAACATGAGTCATGAGAGGCTAAAGCTATTTGAGTTTGATGTCCTTGTTTTTTTAAGACTTAAAATACGACCTAGTCTTTATGAAGTTTTGTTTTTACTATTTTACAGTTGTTATTTCTCCTAACTGAAAAAGAAAGTATTGTCTCTGCGCGGTGTTTTTGTCAAAATAGTAAAATTGGAAATACCTACAACATCTACAACGGGAACACTTGAGTGATTAAGAAGTTTTGAAACGTTGCATATTACTCAGAAAGGTGCTTGGAGGAGTACTCAATACATGCACAAAATATAAGTAATCAGAACAACACTGCTTAATGAAAAAGAAAAAATAGATTGAAAGAAATATGCATTTTTAACCCTTCAAAATAATTTTTTACCGGGTATTTTGAGAGTGTTATATTTTCTTTTGGAATATGACAGTTCAAAACCTCCGGTATGACATTTTGATGGTGTTATGACTGTTTATAGTGGGTGGTGTTGTATTTAGAATCTTTCTACGCTGCATTGGTAGTAATGTTTTTGTTGATGATAATAGTTATTGTTAATTTTTCTAACTTTTGTTTCAAAATAGTTTTTTTAATTGCTCCCTTTTTCTAGTTGAGGAGATGCAGTTGAAAATCGAAATCTCTGCAAGAAATTCTTCCGAGGAGGTATTCCCCTTTTTTCTATGTTTTTTTTTTATTATTATCATTTTTTTTAGAAAAATCCTTCTATTAAAGGATTAACTTTTAATGTGACCTAGACTTAAAAAGAACACTGTAATAATAATTAATGGCCTATGTTGGAAAATCACTTGCCAAACGAATCAGTTCCATAAAACAAGCAATGGAGAAAAGTGACAACACACACCCCTCCCTCCCTCTTGGAGTGACGAAAGATGGTATCCTAAACAAATGTTTTCCCCCATGTTTGGTAGAATCCTATGACCCCCTTCAAGGGTTGATCCTGGGTACATATCTGGTCTTGTTTACATAATGAAAATCTTAAAAATTAATTTGAATTGATTAGGGTTAGGATCAGTCATATTACTGTTTTCTATGTTTTGTTTTATCGCAAAATATATTGAATTTCACGCAATATGGATAGATTTGCCTTAGTAAGTTTTGATATAGGGGCCAATCCTAAGGCTCGGTTGTTGTGTCTATTAATACACTCCTTCAGATGAAATTTTCCTTCATCGGCAAAAAAAGCCGCTGCAAGGATATAGCATTCTTATTTAGTTAAGGAGTGACCTGGTTCGGCCCCTCAAATCAAGAAATTCAAGGAATTATTTTGGTAAAGGGGAATCATATATTGAATAATTTGAAGTGTAAGAAACTAATTTTTTATCAGTTGAATTATCAGAAAATGTTTAATGTAAAACATGAACTTGATAAAAAAAAATATGGCAAAAATTACATCGCAAAGCAGTATCCTTCATTTCTTCTATACTTATTTTACAAAGTCAAAACTTTTGGTCAATTATAATGGTGGTTGAGGGGAGAGGTCTTTAAAGCGCAAAGTTTAAACCCTTTAATCGAATTGGATATTCGATTAACAAACCAGTAAGGTTTTTATGTGAATTTAATCCCTATGTATCAGATTTTGCAATCTCTGGCAAAGGATTACAGGTCCTGACCTAAATAAAATTATTATTGCTACTCTGTGACGTCACCATTACATTACTGGTCAAACAACCGTCTCTGGACTTATGGATTACGGTTTGGATTGTGGCTGCTTACGAGTGAAATAAGATGGCTGAAAAGTTGGTGTTTAGCCCCGTTCTGAACTTTTTGAGTAGATCACTCACAGAAGGTGTAAAACTTGATATGATCGTCAAGAGTGCTATTAACTGTTTCGAACACGATACAGTTTTATAAGCTAAGAAGACCTTTCATAGGGAGCTGGATATTGAAACCCGGATGGTTTCGTATGCCAAGGATGATAACAATATTACTTTTATGTCCAAGTTGCTAGTCACGGCGGCAAAGCAAAATGTTCTGATTTCAAAGTTTGTAGTTTTCAGTCCATGTGAAGTACCTGCCATCGGCGAGTCTGTCTTTGCCACAGTAGTTTCGAAAATAAAGGAACTTTCGAGAAAATTAGATGGATATATGTTGAGTGCTTGCCGCTTCCCGAACAGCCTGCCTGACAAATCCTAGCCTCATCAATCCACACCCCCTCACCACTATTCTCTGTGATACTTAAGAACCCCCCAAAAGACTTAAAAGGCCCAAATGAACGAAACACTCATCGATAAAGTATGTCCAAATCCAAACAGTATAGCTGAGTTACGCCGCTCTAACGACGAGTGGAAACTTGTGGTTCGGTCCAAGAAAACCGCAGGCCAGATAGTCGAAAATGTTAAGGGGGCCAAACCACCGTTCAACATTTCTCTCAAGGAGCCTGCTTTTGTCGCGGCAATTAAGCGAGTGTCAGAAGATTTAGACGAACTATCGCTGAAACAGCTAATCCCCAAGTGCACTAAAACAGTACAGTGTGGCAAGTCCCGAACGTTTAAAGTTTACTTTCCGTTTCGAACTTGATACGTTTCTGAAAGCATCTATGAAAGTGGGATATGAACGCCTTCCGGTTGAAGAGTTCTTGTTCCTACCACGTCGCTGCTTCAATTGTCATGCCATTGGTCACCTCCCCGTGAATTGTAAGAACAGTGCGCTGTGTTCTAAGTGTGGCTCCGTCGATCACAAATCGACGCCTGATACTTCATGCTAAAAAAGTGCCTTTTGTGTTTCTTGCAAGACCAATGGTCACACGTGTTATAGTGTAAAGTGCCCGAAAAACTGCAAAACTTAAACTCATGGACTCGTTTCTACTTTCATGGAATATAAATGGGTCATTTACAATTAATCGTTCTGTGTTGCAAAGCCTCAGCTCCAATTATAACGTGATTTTCCTCCAGGAATATTTTTTTTACTAAACATGGTATCAATATACTTACACTTGATGGCATGACGTCATACTCCGTGCCTGCTAGAAAGCTCAGTAACATAGGTAGACCCTCTGGTGGACTTGTTACTTTCATTATGTTGGCTCTCTGTTCTAGCTTGTTCGAACTAAATGATCATTACTTAGCTGTGAGAGTGGACTCCTGTGTTTACATTAGTGTGTATCTACTCACTGATTACTCCAACGATCAGTCAGAGCGATTATTTGCTTTTTCGTGTGAAAAGTTAGGTTCTTGTGTAAAAAAAAAATTCAGCGTCTAAGTTTACCTTGTGTTATAGCCGTAGACTTGAATTGTAATTTGTCTGAACCAGATTCTCAGGCGTCTCCACGTACTACTATAGTAAAGGGTTTATTCAGTGATTTTTTGAGTGTATTAGATAAAGTGTCAGGTTTTAGGTATATTCACACGTCTTCACGAACCTCTAACTGGGACCACGTTGCTGTATCTTCAAATCTGACTGCCGATTCAGTTAACATTATATTTGATTATCAGCTGTCTGACTACTTACCTATAACTTGCTGTATCGGTGTGCGATCTTTGATTTCTCAAAGTAGTCCACTAGCACGTGATTCCTAAGCACGGCGGTATCGTCGTGATTGATCAAAGATTGACCAGACTCAGTTCCTCGAGTCGATTGACTCGATTCTAAGTAAAGTTATTGTCCCATTTCACCTCCTCCTAAAATCACTCCAGTTGCCTAAAAATGAAGTCCTGATTTGTCTTGATATATATTGTGCGGAAATATGTCATACTTTCCGATTTGGCGAAAAACAAGCTGTTCCCATGCAACGTGTCTTCAAAGGAATCGTTCCTGAATGGTCCACAAATCCAGAGCTTTTTACCTCATGTGGACAAGCAAAGTTTTGGTTTTCTATATCGAAAGATTGTGGGAGTTCTACTACCGGGCATGTGAATGACATACGGATCTCTACTAAGCGGAAGTTTTCCAAAATTCTTACTCAGCATCGTAGGGATTTTATTAATAGCTATTCTGCCCGTGCAAAACAAGATTGAATTATGGTATTTAAATTTGTATCCTCCTCAGCACCCCTTTCTTCGTCACCGTCCTCAGCTGTCATTCCAGAAGCGGAATGGTATGCATATTATGAATCTGCGTTTTCTGCCCCTGATCCCATCATAGAGCAGTCTTATGAATTAGCTCTGGATCAGTTTCTTGATGCTCAATCCGATGAAGATTTTGTGGTCAGTACCCGTTCTGTCGAATATGCCATCCAAAAATTAAAATGGAAACGTTCATCTGGTATTGACTAACTTATTGCTATTCATTTCAAATACGGGGAAAAACTTCTTACGGATCATCTGTCTCTGCTTATGCAGATGATTTTCACTCAGGGTATCGTTCCTTCTTCTTATGCATCGAAGATTTGACCCCTATATCTAAAAAAGGGAAATCTGAAGTCCACTGTACATCATTCCGCCCTATTACTGTAGCTAAATCCCTTTGCAAGCTCTTTGAGTTGCTATTTATTAGGGAACTTGAAAAACTCTGCTATACCCCTCCATAGAAGTTTGAATTTAAGCGAGGTACCGGGCCGACGCTTTAACCGCTGTTGCAAATACCCTGATTGATGCGGAGTCATCTGGAGAAAGCCTTGTTTTGGGGGGACATGATGTCAGACGTGCATTCAACTCTTTTATCCACGCAGTGATGCTTCTGAAATCTGGTAAACGTGGATTGAATCTGGCTATTATTCGTTCTCTTCGGGATTTATATCAAGACTTCATATCCGCCTGAAACTACCCCCAGATAAAGAAATGCCCCCGATTCCGCGTAGACAACTTATCCCAGTAAAGAAAGAGGCCCGTCAAGAAGCTGTCACCTCTCCCGACCTCTTTAATAACTATGCACTGGAAGCACAGGATTTGTGCCCTCCTTTACTAATTTTGTCTTCTGCAAACCTTCCCTTGATGTGCTATGCTGTCGACATCCTAAGCGTTAGTCGAACTCTTCAACGCATCAACAAAATTTTGGAATTCTTGATGTGGAATATCAGAAAACTGGGCTTCAATTCAACTCCTCCAAATCTGATATTGTCCTTTAACTGGAAAAAAAAATTCTCTGCCCCTTCCATTACGCTTGGATCTAGCTCTGTTCAATCTATAGATCACATTCTGTATCTAGGTCTGCCCATTGCTTCTTCTATCCGACTCACCCGAAATCTTCTTCTTAAACAAATCAGACGTAGAATCTCAGCAGCTTACGCTTCCATTGTATCTTGTGAACTTCGATTCAAAAGACATCTTCTAGCAAGTCTATATAATGCTGTTGCCCTTCCCCACATCCTCTACACCGCACCCTTCTGGAAACTCCTATTTAAAACAAGCAAGAGTAAAATTCGATCCATGTTCTTTCGTTTTGCCAAGTATCCGCTTCATCTGCCTCCGTGGTATAGAAATTCGCTCACTATTGCGAAATTCCAGGTTGCTGACCCAGAGGTTGCCGTCGCTAGACGGATGGCGAAAAATAATCGAAAATTTCATGGGAATTTAAATTATGGGTCCCACATTCTTAAGCAGTGATGCATTGTCTTTTCTTTTCCTATGCTCCGTCTTGTTGCCGTTTTTAATTGTGACAGGTTTTTTTTAAATAATTTTTAATAATAATAATAATTTAATTCTAGTATGATTGTTTAACGTTATGGTTCTGCAACATATGTAATAGGTTGCGCCATTTTGAATATTTTTATTTGCACATATATTATGTAAATTAGATGGTGCTATTATCATTTCTTAAACTATTGCCTTCGGCTCTCACCTTGGAACCGAAAATCGTTTCTGTTTATTTGTTATAGTATAACTGATTCACCTACTTCTGTTTTAACAAGTATTGTGAATTTTAACGATTAATTTGTCACACAACTGGAGCCATATCTTGCAGTGGTAAGATAAGTGGCACATTAGGTTGTAAATGTGTGTTTATACTCGTTCGCTTAGAAGTTTTTTTTTATTCTGGTATCTTTCGTATATTTGCTTGTCTTGTATTTTGCGAAGTGTCTAATTGTTGTCTTTACTGTTTTTATCATTTTGTTTTCTCTTACTGCTCCGTCTTCTTGCTTTTGTATGAAGGGTTTTCAAATAAATAAATAAATTATATATATATATATATATATATATATATATATATATATATATATATATATATATATATATATATATATATATATATATATATATATATATATATATATATATATATATATATGTATATGTATATATATATATGTATATGATATATATATATATATGTATATATATATATATATATATATATATATATATATATATATATATATATATATATATATATATATATATATATATATACAATTTATAAACTTGAAGCAGGCTTGTCTCGATTTTTGGGGCGTTATATGGAGGGAGGACACAATGGCCGAAGGCCTCGGTCGAGTTCGTTGATTTTGAATTAAAATCAAGTATTTTGCAAGCATCAAGACATGGCTAATTGTAGAAAAAGCCAAGACAGGTAGACCGAGTGATAGAGAGGCAAATCTGGGATAAGCCCTTTTAAGGATTCTGTAAAAATGATACCATTCTATTTGCAGATAGATAAGTTTATTTATTATCCGTTCATGGGTCAATCCTAAGGTAGAAGTAAGGTAGATAGTCACGGATTCAAGGGATGAAACATTGGATTGACTTTGGGTTGTCACGTGACGGACAATGTTCACTGGACTGTATGCAAAATCTGGGATAGCTGTCCAATACGGACAGCTAAAGCAAAGGCCATTGCTAAATTGTCTGAAGTAATCAAAATCCAATAACGTATCAAAAATCAAAATGAAGAGCAAAGGCACGGGCGATTAGAAGATATGCAAAAACGACAATTAGAGTGTGTTAAAAATGAAAATGAAGAACAAATACACACGCTGTTAGAAGACATACGACACTGAACAAGTGAGGGAGTCAAAAATGAAAATGAAGAGCAGCGAGTCAATGACAATCGACCTAGACAGCGAGAATCAAAACGTGTCATAATTGAAAATGATAGCAATGATCATTGGGTTTGGGATTTTGACACGGAAAAGGTCATCAATGCCTTGCACGCCTTTCGCAAGTTTTGTCCTGTAGCCTGAACAATTAAAACAAACAAAGATTCCAAGATATGTCTTTCATGAGGAAAAAAGACAAGCCGAAGCAAAAGAAGAAGTTTTTGTCTCGCCGCATAAGCATTCAAAAGTAACAAAGGTGATCGTCGATGCCTTCCATACCTTGTAAAATCGAATACCTGGACTAGATAAATCGTTGGAAGAAAAAGAAGTTTTTGTCCCAGCACCTGAACAATTAAAAGAAATCAAGGTTTCGGCGATATGTCTTTCATAATGACAAAAGACAAGCCGAGGCAAAAGTTAAAGGTCCAATAAAAAAAAATGTAATGTTACAAATTCTAATGTCACTTCTAATTTAAGGTCCATTTGGACGTCATGACATCAAGAAAAGGCTCAAATTGTCTGTGTTTAGAAGACAAGGGGCAGTGAGAATATATATACAGAAGCGTCCCGAGTGCCGGGACCCGGCGGTCGGGTTACCGGTACTATATATATATATATATATATATATATATATATATATATATATATATATATATATATTTATCGCTCAGTGTTTGTTCTGTTATATTTTAGGGAGTTAAGCATACCTTTTAGTATTCCTGTTGCTCAATTTTGTTTTCAGTGGCTGGAAGCAAACAAGTTTGGGAACTGATCAAATATAAATGATACTTTACCCGTATAAGCGTGTTACTCAGCCTGTTATTGAGGAGGTTGGACGCTTTGTATATTCGTTTTCTGTGTCATCGACACACCATCTATGCGGTTAAAGAAATTATGAGTTAGGTTAGACAAGCTTATTGTACTGAAAGACATGTCCGACCGATTCGATATCTGCTGGGAAAAAAGAATTATGTAGTGGGATAATTTATCTACATTTGATTCTGTTGCAAAAAATAGTTTTGCTTATATGTGATCTACTTTCGTATAAATAAGATTTTTATGTTCCTTTAGGTTTTATTGGACTCCTTCAGTTACCGTTGCAATGGTCAAAACTATCCTGTATTGCTGACCTCGAAAAGGCTGAAGAAAGAAGGGTTTCCTGATCTAGATCAGATGCACTTAAGTTTCACCATCTGCCATGAAAAGGATTCAACAGGTTAACATTGTTCTATTTAATTACACTTATGACATGTCTATTATTTTTATCCCTGACATCTTTTGTTCAAGTTGATTGATTTTGTCCTTGGAATGACTGGACCGATGAAATGTAATTAATGAAAGAAATTTAAACTCGTCGAACTAAGCTGTAGCTTCAACTAGCTACCCTTGGTTAAAACTATGTAAATAAGACGGCACTAGACCGTTAAGGTCAGAACGGCGGTGATGATATCCGTTTCGTGGCCCTTAAGCCAGAAAATGCAATAGGGGGTTGGGGGCCTTCCATCCTCTACTATCGCGCACCTTTCTTGCTTACCTTCTCCAGGTTTCTCAAGGTACCCATTAAGAGCCGGGTCGACTCTGGCTGAGCTTACAGGAGTCACACCACTGACCCCCGTCCCAAACAAAATAACTAGCCACACCAGGAATCAAACCCGTCCCCTTCGTTCCCATCGTTCCCCCCGTTCCCAACTTAGTGTGCCAACCACTTTCCTAGGACGGCTCATTAGTTACCATTGGATAACTATTCTTACTTACCCTCATCGTATATTCACGGGGCTGATGATAAACTCTCATTTTTTGTGTTCTATCCAGTCCTCGATGTGTCTATTTTATCTTAAAATCATCGAATTAAGTCGTAGCGTCAACAAGCTTCGGTTAAATAACTGTCCTTATTTACGATCTTTTTGAATTGACAGGACTGATGAGAAAATGTCATTTTTTTGTGTTCTATCCAGTCCTCGATGTGTCTTAATTTTTACTATTTTTACTTGTTGGGCAATGTTGTAGTCTCTACAAGCTATCATTAAACAACATTGGTGACTGTGGAAGTTTCTGCTGGGCGGAGACCAAGTAACCCAAGCTGTAACCCTAGGGTTGAAAGTATTCTTAAAGTACCAAAGAAATCAATATAAAAAAATCCCCCCCCCCCAATACCCATCTTAGGTATTTAAAAACCGCAATTTTTCTAATATTTTTGCTTTTGCTTCTTTCAAAATTGTGAAGTTTTTAGGGCAGTATTGCGTCTTCGTCAGCGTTACCACATCACATCGTGAAAATAAATAAGCCAAACTAGTTACGTAAATTTGACAATTCTTATCCGCAAATTTTCAAAAATTAACATCCTCTTAATTTTAAAAGACAACTACGCCTTCTATGGACGCTATACTTTCTTAAGTATAGGACCTGAGCTGAGGCATCCATGTCTTGTTACATAAATTAAATAAAAAAAACAAGTTTTTTAAACTGAAAGTAAGGAGCGACATTAAAACTTAAAACGAACAGAAATTATTCCGTATATGAAAGGGGCTCTTCCCCCCTCAACACCTTGTTGTTTGCTATAATGTTTATTATTGTTTAAAAAAAATAGAATTGTGAGAAAGTCAAACTTTAGCGTAAAGAGCTAGACGTTGAGGATGGGACAGCCCCTTAAATATACAGAATAATTTCTGTTCATTTTCAATTTTAATTTCGCCTCTTACTTTAAGTAAAAAAAACTAGTTTTTTTTAATTTAATTTTTGAACGTTTTTGAATAAATGCAGGTTTTGATCTTGAATCACAGTACATGAATAATTAAAACAAAATTTTCATATTAATTTACTTTTATTTGGTTAAATGTGCCCTCCGTGATTGTAAAAACAAAATAATGGATGTTAATTGGGATGAAGAGCTAGCTCTACCTGATCATGCTGATGCGAAGTTTGTGAAATTCTATAATAAACTGCTTAATCTGCTGAATAGTTGCACTAAAGAGGTACGGAAAAGAGCTCGCAGAGAAATGCCTAAGAAGCCGTGGGTGACAAAAGGATTGCTCAGATCAATAAATCGAAGGGATTTGCTGTTTAAAAAGAAAATGTTACAACCTAGTGATGTTAATGAAAGGATATACAAAAACTACAGAAATGCATTAAATAGACTTTTGCGAAAAGCAAAGGAAGCTCATTATAAGAAAAAGTTTGGTGATGCAGCTGGAAACCCCAATAAAACATGGCGGATAATTAAACAGCTCATAAATCCTCCCCACACAGTCGCCCCGGATCAGATTATTGGTCGAGTAGGTGCAGAATTAAGTGACCCGTCTGATATAGCCCAAGAATTTGTTGACCACTTCGCTACAGTTGGACATAATGTGGCTGAGGGAGTAAGAATAGTGGATGGCGACCGCCCTTTCCAACATTACCTTGGAAATAGCGAAACAGAATTTTCAGTTTACCTGAAACCGGTGACCGAGAGTGAAGTAAAAGAAATAATTTTCGACATGAAAAATAGTGCAGCTGGTAGTGACATTTTGTCTCTACGGATAATTAAATATCTGTGGCCAGCTATATCGCATGTATTAGTTAACCTAATAAATCTTTGTTTTAAACAGGGAGTATTTCCATCTTGTTTCAAGTTGGCACGAATTACACCGGTTCATAAGGGGGTGATCACAGTGAGGTAAGTAACTATCGCCCGATTTCCGTTTTACCGGTCATGTCAAGACTTGTGGAAAAGTGCTTTTCCCGGAGGTTGTACCATTATTTAGAGTGCCATTCAATACTAACATCCACCCAGTTTGGATTCAGAAATGGACGCACGACCGAACAAGCTGTGGCTTATCTCTGTGGTGTTGTGAATACTGCCCTGGACCTTGGTTTTAAAGTGTCTACCATCTTTTTGGACATTATAAAAGCTTTCGACACTGTAGACCATGGTATATTGCTTGAAAAATGTGAATTTTATGGGATTAGAGGGCCTGCTCTTGATTTCCTACGTAGTTTTTTGTCTAATAGGCAGCAGTATGTGCGAATAAATGGATCTACTTCTTCCGTTGTAGATATGAAATGTGGTGTGCCACAAGGGTCCGTTCTTGGCCCCTTGCTATTTTTGATATTTGTAAATGATCTTGTACTGTCCCTGAAGGATGCGAAAACTAAAATGAGCGACATGTTTCACAGTGACAGTGACGTTACAGTACCTCTATTTGCCGATGATACTTCATTGATTTGCATTGCAAAAACAGAACGCCTTTTAGTTGAATTAATGACACAGTGTTTAGATCAAGTGTCTAGCTGGCTAAGAGTTAATAAAATAAAAGTAAACCCATCTAAGAGCAGTTTTGTAATATTTTCGCGTACATCTAATTACTACCCATGGATCCAAGAAGTGAGTTACCTGGAAGGTAAAGTTAAGCGTGATCAGTGTGTTAGATATTTGGGTATTATGCTAGATGAAACACTATCTTTTAGGAAACATGTTGAAAAGGTGTCAGGAATCCTGTGCCGTAATCTGGGAATACTGCGTAAATTGAAACATGTATTACCCCCTTCTGTTCTTCGCACTTTGTATTTTTCTATTATACATCCACATATATTGTATTGCTCATCTATTTGGCTGAGTACGTTTCCATCAATTACTAATCGAGTTCGAGTGATCCAAAATAACGGAATCCGTGTGTTGACTGGTAAATCAAATCTTGTATCCGTTAGAGCTACCTATATTGATGTAAAAGTATTACCTGCTGCAGGCCTTAGAGATTTTTATAGCCTTCAATTTATGTTCAAATATAATAATGAATTATTACCGTCTTGCTTTTCAGGAATGCTAAAAGCTAGATCTTCGATTCATGATCATGAAACTCGCCAAAGGGAAAATTTACATGCCCCGCTCGTGGTGTCTGCCAGGTCGACATTCTCGCCTATTTATAGGGGATTAAAGTTGTGGAATGGGGTTAATAAAGAGTTAAGAGAAATAGGGGATCTGAAGGAATTTAAAAATAAAATAAAAGGAATGTTATATGAGAAATATGATTTTTATAATATTAAAATTTTAAATATTTAATTTTTTTTTTTTTTTTTTTTTTTTTTTTTTTATGTACCTGGAGGACAAGTATAGTGATTTTGTGATTGGTGGTAGGAACCGCGTGCGAAGGGGAATGATTTTTCTTTTATTTTATTTTTTTAGGCCTAGGTTGTATATTTCTGTTGTGAATATGAAATTTTGATATATGCCTACCCTTAGGACAACCTGACCCCAGGTTCTTGGGTCGGTAGTGAGTAAAATGTATTGTCCTTGTGTGTGTTAATAAATTACTATTACTATCTCAAATGGCTTTCTCGAAACTTGTTTCATTTTATTTACGAACGTTTTTATTAGTAATAAATATACGTAACTTATGAATTAACTTACGTAACGAACTTCTATATTCATATATTTTTAATACCTTGCCATATACCATATTTTTAATTAGGGGGTTCGACCCCTAGTCAATACCTTGCTCTTTAAGCGGAAGTTCAAATTTTGTTCCAATTCTTTAAAAATGACCGCTTAATCACAAAGGCCGTTAATTAGAATAAATATCTCTTATGAAAGTACTAAAAAATCTCTGGCTTAAAAAGTGAGGTATTGACTAGGGGGTGAACCCAATCATATATGTAATATTTTCTGTTCGTTTAAAGTTTTGATGTTGCTGCTATTGCAGTTGAGAAACTTGTTTTTTTATATTTAATTTCTGATCTTTTTTTAAATAATGCTGGGAAGTCCGGCGTCCCCTTCATAGCAATGTCCCATCCCCCATGAAAACTTCCTTTATGGAAATATCCTCCTACATACCCCCCGACCCCAGGCACGTACGCAGTATTTTTTTTCGGGGGGGGGGGCCCAATTTGTTTCGGGGTGGGGGTCAAATCCTTCAAACCCATTATTCTGTGAAAAAAAATCAGAAAATTATGGGAAAATGAAAAAATCGTGAGATTTCGGGGGGGGGGGCGGGGCCGGAGGCCCCCCCCCTGCGTACGTCCCTGCCCGACCCCCCCCCCCCCCTTTGCGTACGTCTCTGCCCAACCTCCCCCCCACTACCAGGAAAAATCTCCCCTGAAAACGTTGGTACTGTATACTTCCCAATAACCAATACTATATGTTAACATTGGGTAAAGTTCATAGCTTTCCGCCCTCCTCCCGGGAACTTCGGGGGATTAAGTCCTCCTAAAAGACATAGTTATAATATTTTTTGATCATGCTGAACAAAATAGCTATCTGAAAATTTTGATCAGGTGACTTTGAGAAAACTGAGCGTGAGAGGGGGTCTGGTTGCCCCCAATCTCTTGGGTATTTAAAAGGGCACTAGACCTTTTAATTTCCATTTCAATGAGCCCTCCCACGACATTATAGGACTATTGGGTCGATACGATCACCCCTGGGGAAAAAAAAAAAATAAATAAATAAACACGCATCCGTGGTCTTCCTTCTGGCAAAAAATGAAAATTTCCACATTATTGCGCAGAGAATCTTGAAACTTCTACATTAAGGATATCTGGTACATAGACTATGATGGTGGGATTTTAATTAAGGTTCTATAACTTTAAGGCGATCTTTTCCTCTTTCTTCTAAAATCAAACAAATTTTTTCAGGCGCGTAACTTTGGATTAAACTTGATGAAACTTATATATTTGAAATCAGCATTAAAATCCTATTCTTTTGATGTATCTATTTGTATCAAAATACCGTTTTCTAGAGTTTCGGTGACCATTGAGCCGGGTCCCAATAACCAATACTAGATGTTAACATTGGGTAAAGTTTATAAATTTCAGTCCTCCTCCTGGGGGCTTCGAGGGATTAAGTCATCTAAAAGACATAGTTATTAAATTTTTGACCATGCTAAAGAAAATGGCTATCTCAAAATTTTGATCGGGTGACTTTGGGAAAAAAATGAGCGTGGGAGGGGGCCTAGTTGCCCTCAATTTTTTTGGTCACTTAAAAAGGGCATTAGAGCTTTTAATTTCCATTCCAATGAGCCCTCCCACGATATTCTAGGACCACTGGTTCGATACGATCATCACTGGGAAAAAAAAAAACAAAAACAAATAAACACGCACCCGTAATCGTTCTTCTGGTAAAAAATGGAAAATTCCATATTTTCGCAGATCGCATTTTGAAACCTCCACAGTGGAGTTCTCTAATGCGCTGAATGTGAAGGTGTAATTTTCATTAATATTCTATAACTTTTAAGGGGTCTTTCCCCCTTTTTTCGAAAATCAGCCAAATTATCTCAGGCGCTTAACCTTTTGATGGGTATAATAAAACTTGATGAAACTTATATATTTGACATCAGAATTAAAATCTGATTCTTTTGATGTATCTATTGGTATCTAAATTCCATTTTTTAGAGTTTCGGTTACCATTGAGCCGGGTCGCTCCTTACTTACAGTTCGTTACCACGAACTGTTTGATAAGGCCTTGGTCAAGTCTTTTTGTTAGATTTCTGTCTAATTTAAAAAAAAGCAAAGAGAATAAAAGATTATGGGAAAAAAGTTACTTTTTGAGCAAACTTTGAAATAAACGGTGTGAAAGTAAAATCCTTTGGACAAAACTTGCATTTCCATGAACAACACCATTCATCAATTGTACCTTTTCTATGAACACATTCACCACTATAACATGAATTTGAAAGTGGGCACATACACCGATATATGGTATACGGTTTCAAATTATAAACAGTTTTAAGTGATAAAATATTAAACACTCAAGTTACTCTGTTTGATTTCTTAATTTTAATTTTTGCTTTTAGGATCTGAGCTAAAGCATCCTCATCTTTCAACATATAATATCTTATTCAGGATGTTTTTTTTTATTAGATTTGTGTCTGATTAATAGGAAAAAAAGAGCCCTTTTTTCTCCAAGCACATACGATAAAAATTTTGAGGTAGCCATTTTGTTAAAAATAGTTCATACATCACATAATAAAAACTCGTAGGTCGGCACAAACCCGTAGAGTCCAAGGGCAAGTGTTTTAAGTTATGCCCCGGGATATATAAGGTTTTTATCTAAGGAGACATCGTATAAACTTCAGAAGTGGTTCATTTTATTGGAAATTGAAAGTTATTGTTTCTTTTTTATGAGTCAAAAGGGATCGGACGGCATCTACCCCACACACACACACACACATACAGTTTTTTCCAAATGCATCCGATCAGAATTTTGAGATTACCAGTTTGTTTGAAGTAGTCCAACGATCAGATAAGAAAGACTTTGAGGTCAACATATCCCCCCCCCGATCTCGGGGAGGGGGCTTTAACTTATGCTGAGGGGTCATATAAGGTTATAATGGAAGAGGTGGTCGTATAAACTTTGGAGGGTACTCAAATATTGAATCTAAATTTTGAAATAGCCATTTTGTTTCAGAATAGTCCAAAAAACAGTACTATAATTTAGGGGGGGGGGGGAATTCTCCATAGCCCCCGAGGCAAGGATTGTAACTTATGTAAGTCGCTTGTAATTAGATTGGAAGGTTTTTTTGGAAGGGGTGGTCGTATTAACTTTGGAGGGGGCTCATTTAATAGGAATTTGAAACATCTAGTTCTTTTTGCAGAGTCAAAAGTGATCAATAGGCAACTAGCCCACGCCCCACTTTTTCACAGGGTATCCAATCAAAATTTTGAGATTGCCATTTTGTTCAAAAAAGTTTAAAGGCCAAATAACTATGCTTCCGGGGTTGAACCCCCAGAAGCATAGTTAAAAAATTTATAGTTGAAATTTTCATAGTTGAAAATTCCGTAAAAGCAGTTTTTCAATGAAAAGTAAAGGCCATTTTAAACTTAATATCAGCAGATAGAAATACCTGTTAAAATTCGAACCCAAAACGACCAGAAATCACTATTAAAGAATAAATGAAACCAAAAACGAACAGAAATTAAATAAACAGTCATTAGCAAAAAAAACATACATCAGGTACTAATATAAATGAATAAATAAATCTTAAAACGAGTAATGCTTAAATTGAAAATGCAAATCAAGCTTAAAACGAAAAAAAATATTTTGCCATTGAAGTATAAATAAAACCCAAAATGAACAGAAATTAAATAAACAATCATAGCAAAAAAATATACAAACAATAATATAAATGAATAAATAAATCTTAAAGGGAGTAATGTTTAAATTGAATATGCAAATCAAGCTTAAAACGAAAAAAGGCAAAAGGCTTCAATGGCAAAAGGTAGGGTATCGCCTCCTTCTCTCACTGCAAAAGTCTAAAACCTACTGCATCATTGGCGCTTTACTGAAAACTATATGTCGATTTTAAATTCTTGGTTAGCATGCCTGAGACTCTAGGCAGACAAAACTAACAAACAAGTATGTGTCCAATAAGAGAGTCATGCACACTCCTGCCATTTACCCGTGCCCCAGCCATTTAAGCATTTGCCTCTCAAATACTTGGACTATCTGTTTTGGCTTTTCTGTGTCTACAATTTAGCCATGTCTGGATGCAACTTATGCAACCTACCGCAAAATACTTGATAAACTCAATTCAAACTTTAATTCAATAAATAAATCTTAAAACGAGTGAAACATAGATTGAATATGCAAATCAAGCTTGAAACGAACAAAAATAAATACCGTACAAACAAGAGGTAGGGTATCGCCTCCTTCTCTCACTGCAAAAGTCTAAAACCTACTGCATCATTGGCGCTTTACTGAAAACTATATGTGTCTTGGACAGTCTTGGAAAGTATGAACAAAATCAAATTGAATATTTGATACATAATGATATTAATTGTTGAAAGATCTATCCGTTCTAGATTTTTTTCACTGTAGTTTTTATTTTCATTTTCAGTGCTGTAAGAACTGGATAAGAAAATATTTGTAATATAATTCGTTTTCAGTCAAGCGCCAATGACGAAGTAGGCTTTAGGTTTTTACAGCCAAGGAAGGGGACAGTATTAAGTACAACAGAAAATATTTATAATATAATTCGTTTTCAGTAAAGCGCCAATGGCGCAGTAGATTTAAGACTTTTGCAGTGAGAGGAGGCGATACCCAAACTCTTGTTTGTAGTTATTTTTGCTCGTTTCAAGCTCCATTTGCATATTCAATTTAAGTTTCAATCGTTTTAAGATTTTTTCATTCATTTATATTGGTATCTACTGTATGTTTGTTTGCATTGATTGTTTATTATATTTCTGTTCGTTTTATTTAAACTTTTTTACTAAAACACAATAAAAAGTCAAACTTAAAACATTATTGTATCTCTTCAATTTTGTTAATTTTCATTTTTACTTGTAGGATCTGAACCAAAGCGACCTCGTCTTCTATCATACAAGGCTTTATTCAAGCCGTTTGCTCTGGCCTTTTCTGCGGATGCTGAGTATCATTTCCCTCTTCATGATTCATCAATTGAAAGCAGAGCTGGCAATGTAAGTCAATGTTATAGGCATAACTGTTGTTTTTTTCGGGATCTTAATTAGTTTGGAATACAAGGACTTATTCAAGCAGTTTTTGAAATATCTGTCATATTAAGAGAAAGAAATGAAAACTTTTTTTTTTTTAGAAAGTATGGACTTCATTTACAATACTACAATAAGTATTATCCAATAAGTAATATCCAATTAATATGACTGTATCCAATGATAGGTCAAACAAGAGAATTAAATAAGAGTTGAAAAGAGCTCAGGATCGTGTAGTGTGCAGTTTCGCAGTTTCTAGTTTGCAGTTTTTAGCTCACTGTCTATTATTACCCCAAGGTCCCGCTCAAAAAGTGTTTTTGGTAGTAGACTGGTGCTAAAGCTATAGGCAGACTTGAAATTCTGCAGTCCAAGGCAGAGGTGGGAGCTTTTGTTTTGTGTTGATCTCCATTTCCCACGTTCTCATTCATGGCTATCTTGTTCAGGTTGGTCTTTAGTTCTTGAATATCATTTATGCAATTGATAGGTCTAAAAAGCTTTGTATCGTCAGCATAGAGTGCGGTATCTGAGAATCTGAGTTAATATTGTCAGGCAGGTCGTTTGCAAAAAGATTCAAGAGCAGGGGCCTGATGACGCCACCTTGTGGAATACCGCTAGATACTTTTGTCACAACTGTACTAATGTGGCCATTTTCTTTCACCCTCTGACTTCTGACTGCCAGAAAGCTCGTGATCCAGCCAAGAGCTTTGCCTGCAATTCCAAGGTTTCTTAACTTATGAAGGAGCTTTGAATCAGAAGCTTTATCGAAGGGTTTACTAAGATCAAGGTATATTGTGTTCGACTCATATGCCTTGTCGAGGTTTAGTCTCAAGGTGTTTGTAACTAGAAGTCGCTGGGATTCAGCTGACCTATGTCTTAGGAATCCTAACTGCCTTTTGTTGATTAACTTTTCGGTTAGAAAATATTCTAGTAATCTGTCTGCTATGATGGACTCGAGGATTTAGTGATGCATGTGACCCTTATGGGCCTGTTGTTGACTATGGACCTTTCTTGAAGATTGGGGTGATAATTGCCTTTTTTCAGATAAAGGGGAGTTTTCCTTTATCTATGGATGCCATAAAGATGAGTGATAAGGGTCTTGTGACTTGTGCTGCAAGTTCTTTAAGAATATCTATTGAAACTGTATCTATAGATGCCATAAAGATGAGTGATAAGGGTCTTGTGACTTGTAACTGTAAGACATTGCAATGTGTAAGACATTGAAACTGTATCTATAGATGCCATAAAGATGAGTGATAAGGGCCTTGTGACTTGTGCTGCAAGTTCTTAAAGAGTGTGAGGTTGTACTTGCAGCACATGTCTCAAGACCCTGTATCTAGTCTTTATTGCATCTATAGGTAAATTGAAACTGTATCTATAGATGCCATAAAGATGAGTGATAAGGGTCTTGTACTGCAAGTTCTTTAAGAATGTGAGGGTGTACTTGCAGCACAAGTCACAAGACCCTAGCTCTCATCTTTATGGCATCTATAGATACATTGAAACTGTATCTATAGATGCCATAAAGATGAGTGATAAGGGTCTTGTGACTTGTGCTGCAAGTTCTTTAAGAATGCGAGGGTCTTTGCCGTCTGGACCTTCCGATTTATTTGTGTTTAGCTTTTTAAGTTTTTGGTAGATGGCCTCTTCATCAAATTCTGTCACTGGGAACCCAACATTTTCTTCCTCTATTCGTGCTAATTCACTTCTATCCTCCGATTTCGGTGTAAAGCCGGTGCAAAATTATAATTAAAAGATTGGTTTTTTCAGTGGGATCTTCCAGTGTTTTTCTAGATAATGTATGCTTGGAACTCACATAATTCCAGAAAGCCTTGGGATTTTCTTTTATATTTTTGGTGACTTGTTTTCTTTTTGAGCTGCAAAATAACGTGTTAGTTTTCTTCCTTTATGTCTTAAATGACAGAATAGCTTATAGTTTTCGTTGGCATGAGTTGTGGCGAACTTTCTCCAAGCCTGCTGCTTTCTTTTGATTATCTCTACAGATTCTTGGTTTATTGAGAGTCTTGTTTGCTTTATTTTAGCTGGCACAAAGTTTTTATTTATTTCTGGATTTTATCACAAAATAACTCATACATTTCCTCCGCCGTCTCAAGATTTTAAATTCTTTAGGCCAATCCACTTCGCTCAGAGCCTCATGCATTGATGTATACGCAGCTTTATGTAATTAAGTTTATTTTCATTGCTTTATTTCTGTTTTGTTTCAGATTTCAATTCAACATATTAGTAGCATGATCCGACTTAGTAGCATGATCCGACTTGCCCAGAAGCACCTCAATTATGACTATCTCGATTTCTGAGCTATTGATTCACAAAACTAGATCAAGTGTTGTTGGTTTATCTTTTCCCCGAATTTAAGTTGGCTGCTTTACATGCTGGTCGAGATTGTTATCATTTATTGCTTTTAGAATTTTTTTGGGGGATGGTGACCCAAGTGATTCTTGTGCATACTATGTATCCGAATCAATCAGTGTGTGGTTGAAATCACCCAGTATGATGCTAGTAGCATTTGGTGTGCAGTGCTCGTAAATTTGTGAGGGAAGAAGATCATCATTTTTAAGGGTGCTTTAAGGGCTTCTGTATATAATTTCAATGTTTATCGTTTTTATTTCTCTGGGTTAGCTGTAGCTATATACCCTCTAATGCTTTTTTTTTTCATTAACATTAGCTATGTTGCATTTTTCATGAGTTTAGCATAATTTCCACTGCTATTATTATCTTCAATATTTATGGAGCGATTTGTGTAGGCTGGAATTGAAAATCCATGAAGCGTGGTTGGGTGGTAGCTATTTTGGGTTTAACTTCTACGATTCCAACAATGTATTGGGTTTCAAGAGAAATTAGATGCTTCAGTTCCTCAAGTTTATTTGGAAGGGAGTCTGCATTTAGATGGAGTATTCTTTTTCTCCCTTGACTTTAGCTGTTTGGTCTCGAGTCAGTTAGTATCTTGTTGAGCTCTAATTGTTGTTTCGTAGTCCTTTCGTGTTTGGTTAGAGAGAAAGTCAAGTTGGTTCTGACCATTTCTTTTCGACAGACGAATTTCTGCTAGGGCTCCTCTCTGCATGGAAGTTGTGTCCAGATTTATGTAAAGCTTGGTTCGGGTGTATTCATCGCTAGATTCTCGGAGGCGCGGTGCTAATTTAAGGATGATTTGACGCTTTCTTTCAGTTTCAGAGGAGTCTTTCCTTAATTTCACAAGTAGTGTGGGATGTTACCACTCGTCTTTTGGTCTACCATGTCGGACGGCTTAAACAATATCATCTGTCGTTAGGATGGCTCCAAGGCTGTTTTCTTCTGTTAGGTTGATTGCTTGTGCAGAATCCGAAATTGTTGAGGACTCTAGCAATCCAAAAATTAATAAGTTCATTTTCTATTCCTCTCTCTAAATCGAGAACTCGAGGGCTTGATTTTGGTAGGGTCTTGGTAGGGTAATGTTAAATCTGAACAATGCACTATCAATTATAGCGAGTTTTAAGTATCTAAGTCGTTTTTAACTGCTAAGAGGGAACACAACCAATTAACTGTTCTTCTAATTTGAAATAATTTTCTATTGGTTGCATTAACAAACTCAATATAAAAAGAAATGAACAATCGTCAAATTCCTAACAATTAAAAATTTGAAAAATGAAATTTGTAGAGATAAAATATTTCCTAGGGAGAAAACAAGTCATCATCTTCAAGACCTGAAAGCCATATAGACGCCTTTACAGTTAGTGCTAAGATTTATAGCGATACATTTATATAAGCCTCTTCAAACTATAACATCTCTTTAGGAAACCTTTAGTTCGTGTAGGGAAAAATAAAAAGATAATGCTGGATTTGTACTGTTGGTCGCTCCTAACCTCAATGGTAATCGCAACTTATGAAACATTCTGTGAGTTTAAAATCAATTCCTTGCTGATTACAGCTACGAATTAAAAATTGAATGAATGAGAACACACGGTTAGTTTCTTTACTTAAAATCTTAATAAATAAAGCTGACAGTGGTTGCATTTTTGCTCATGAGGAAAGAAATTTTCATTTTCAAGATCAGAAAACTATATAAATGACTTTCAGTCAGTGACAAGATTCAGTATTAGTAGGCAAACATTTATGTCCACTACCCTCAGGGGAACCACTAAAAGATTGTCACTACTGCCCCCAAACAAGTTAATCCTCCCAAGGTGGTTATTTTTTTAATCAATTTTGAATTTTTACTGCGATTCACTTTAACAAAATGTGGGTAATTTGTATCTCGAACTAAGCAAGAAATTCCAGATGAATATCTTACATTTTCTTTGAAAAAAGAAAAGAAAATCCTAACCACATTGGTGAACACAACTTATGAAACGTTCTGTGAGTTCGAAATCAATTCCTTGCTGATTACGGTTACAAATTAAAAAATTGAAAGAATGAAAACAAACGGTTAGTACTTTACTTAAAACTTAAATAAATAAAACGTACAGTTGTTAGATTTTTGCTCACGAGGAAACAAATGGTCTTTTCAAGATCAGAAAACTATAAAAATGACTTTTCAGCCAGCGACAAGGTTCTTTTTTAATTAAGTGACAACACTTCCTGGAAACGAAAAATTAAACATAATTTATGAACCGTTATTTGAGCCCAAAGTAAATTTCTCATTGGTTACAATAACAAAAAAAAGAAGCAGAATTGATTTTTGTGCATCTTTGTTTTGGAAAAATTTACATACTCGAGGAGGGGTTTCTTATCTCCTATATTTCTTTAGGAGGAAATTCGTTTCCTGGTTGACGTTAAGTATTCCTAGGTTTTTGTTCATAGATACACTAAGAACGATTGTATTCATAGTGCATTGGAATTGTACTTTTTTCGAAAAAAATTTATATTCTTCATTTCAAGATGATTTGGGAATCAAATCCTTATATGCGACTTCGATTCAAATGGAAGAAAAAACATGGTGGTGTCGATAAGAATGGTCTCACAGAAGATAACAAAGAAAATATTAATAAAGGTAGCTATTCTCTAAACATATTTCTACTGTATATTTTGTAGCAACAGAAAGATGTAGTCAAAAGTGTGGCCGAAGCTAACATTCTGAAGAGGGGAGGGAGGGGAGATGCGAATGTTTAATTACTGTTAAACTTAGACAATTTGTAGATTGAGTGTACAGCAAGGGACTTCGCCGGAGTGAGAGGATTCAGCCTTCCCACATCTCCATAGCTGGGTCATTGAGTACACTATTTATTGATCTTAGAGAGCTGTTTCGACCCTTTTTTTAAAATACTTTTTAAATGAATGTTCTGACATTTTTTCTTTGGTGTCTTTCTATGGCGTTAAGTTCCTTTACTTCAATACTTTCTTCGGAAAGCATAGAATATTTTTCCAACGTGGATCTGTTCTTTTCCCCAAATATGTACAACTTGATGCTCCAAAGCCATTACACCTCATAATAAAAATAATAATTTATTTATTACCCATTATAAAAAGAAGTGGAGTACATCAAGAACAAAAAAAAAAAAAAAAAAAAAAAAAAAGAAAAAAAAAAGCAAAATTCGCACACTTAACAATTATTTACATAAAACGACGTATTCGTCATTGTTAAGTTCGTTTCAGATAAAGCCTATATTCTTAAGATAATACAGCTGTACACTGGTCAGACCCAATGGGGGAGGAGTCACAGCATTTTCCCTATGGAGGGATGGAGTGTCAAAACTTGTAAAATATTCATTTGAGGCATCTACATTTTATTGTTCTAGGGAGGGGGGGGGGGGGTCCTCTGGACCAATGTCATAGAGAAGAATTCGCACCTTCACCCTTTTTGTTCGTTAAATAAGTCTCAACCGATGCCAGTTGCCCCCTTTGCGGTTGGGTAGTGGCAATCGTTTGTTTTTCCAAAAATTTCAAACGTTTCAAAATTCAAGAGTTTCAAAGTTCATCAAATATTATTGTTTTAATTAATTTAGAATTACTTCTTGATCTAAAATGACATATCTTAGTTTAGGTTTTTTTTCTAGAATTAAATTTTTATATTGTGTTGTTTTGACCTCGTGGTTATTTACCCCCCCCCCCACTCGAGTTTTGATATTGCGATTTTCTTAGAACTCATATAAAGTCTATATAGCTATTTCGTTTGTATCGTCTATATTCCGTTTTTAGGAGTTACGCCAAAAAATTAACTCTTTGTTGACAAAGATGAGAAAATACCAATGTCTTTAAATATGGTCATAAATATCAATAGTCTGTTAATAAATGTTTATCATGTCAACATATAATGGTTTCGAAAAAATGACTTACTCTTTTGTGTTATTATTTCTGAATTTTATATTAAATAAAATATTAGTTATACATTTATTAAATTTTTCTATATTATATGCTATTGTATGATCTAATTTCCTATTATATGCTATTAAAATATTTTATTATAGTTATTGTTTTTGTTATTAATAAAAAAGTTCGTATGGTTAAAATATATTAGATTGTTTGTGATGTAATATTTTCTTCAAGATCATTTAAGCTGTCCAGGATATCACCAAAATCCTGGATACGGCATCACCATTGAAACAAGTATCACCATTGAACCACAATATCACCAATATCACATTGAACCACAAGTATCACCACAATATCACCAATATCACACAGGTATTACCATTGAAACAAGCAGGCATTCAGACGCTTGACTCAATGTTAGACAAATTCTAATAGTTCAATATTGGTCAATTTTCGGTCAATCATATTTAAGATTCAATGAATCATCCATCAGTCAGATTCAAGATTCAAAGAGTTCGAGACTTCTTCGACGCTATATGAATCTTTCTTAAAAATTTTAGTACCTATCTACTCTGTGTCTTATTCTGAACTACACTGATTAATAATAATATTCTTATATCACAGCAAATTATTCAGCAAATTTTGTATTTATTGCGTTTTTTAGAGGTGTTTCTGGTTTAATTGGAAACTGCAAGTCCACCTCACCCTAATGCCCGAATATTGCGCTAGACTTAATACAAAGTTCATTTATTTTGTTGGCTCTCCCATTCTTTATGTGCTTGGTTCTTCTCGACAACTAACTCGACAATATCGATGTAAACTTTATCAACAATTTGGAAAGAAATATAAAAAAATTGACAAACCTAATGTTGAGGCTATTTCTATGTCTTTTTATTATGAGAAAAGAGGAGGGGAGTTCCGAATCAATATTACTGGAGGCGCCTTTGAAAACCGGTAAATATGCACTTTCTGAATGCAACGAAGTAAGAATTTTATTACTATAATATTTTTTCTGAATCAGACATAGTCTGGACTGTTGCCCAAAATTATTCTAATGAGACTGCTAGTAACTATGGATAAGGTATATTCTTTTCAGAGCAAAAACTGAAGAAAGTTTTGTATTATTATAACGCTGGTGGCCACTCCGTCCAAACTCAAGCAATGGCTGGCTTCGTATGCCCATGGTGTAATGTCGATGGGCGATCTATAGTTGTATTATTGATGCATTTGAAGCATAATCATTTCCGGTTCAAGTTTTCCCACGTGGTAAGTTTATCTTTTCTAATATGTTTCATCTTGGCTGCCTTTGTCCTATGTTTTTATTTCTAGAAAGTAGAAGTTCTGTTATAAGAGTAGATATAAAAAGTTGTTTTAAAAAAAAAAATTCTGGTTTATGCAAAAAAAAAAAAAAAAAATTGTAGCTAAACCGATTCTACATTTGTTGTATTGTGGCGCAGTGAGATCGATCTTTCCTGGTAACACAGAACCTTGAGTTTGATCTCAGCTGCAGTCTGCCACAATTGCTCAACTGCATATTGATCAGCTGCAGTAATCTGCCACAATTGCTCAACTGCAGCAATCTGCCGCAGGGCCTGGAATTGGATTACGGTGATGAGACTATGCGAAAGGGTCCCCATAATTATCCAAATAAGAATGTAGAATAAAGAGAATAGAATGAACAACTTGTGTGAGTTTACATGGACGCAATATATCTCTGCCCCCCCCCCTTTTTTTTTTGTTTCAACTTCATTCATGATTTAGTTGCAATTGTTTTTTTTTACTGACTTCACAAATTCACGACATTTCTAGCTACATTGGCCTTCCACGCTTTTTCGATTTTCATAAATGTGCATGTCTGAATGTCTGAATTTAGTTATATCTCCAATATTCTAAATGCAGAAAAAATAAATGCGAAAAAGCAGTAAAAAAATAAATCAACAAGTATAAAATTAGGAAAGAAAACACACGGTTTGTTGTAGTTTGACACAGAAACATGGTATATCTTCGTTTAGAAATGATTTAAGACGAGTCTACCCCAATATCATTGAAATTGAAAGTTTTTTCCAGGCTAGTTCCTTCTTATACTAGCTTATTCCAATTCTAGTTACTATGTAGTTTACTAGTTTAGTTGTCTATCCAATTCTAGTCTGTATTTCTCCACTTTAGTTATATTCTTGTATTTTATCCCGTAATGTGTTCTATTTTCTATTTTACGACTGGCTGTTTTATTTTCTCTGATGGGTCAGCTCTGTGGCCGATGATGTTCTTATATATGTAAATGAGTTCATTTTTGTGATCATTTTTGCAGATAGGCTAAGAATTTAGTTATAGTTTCCTGTTATGGTTGGGGTCAATTCTAGGGGCTAGGATACTTTTAAATATATATAAATAATCTTATTTTGCGTTCAAAAACGATACAACATGGAATCTGATCATGATTTTCTGTTGGTTGTGGCTTCCCTCATCGGCTAACTTTAGGGCCAACAATGATCTTAATTTATGTAAATGATATAATTTTTTGCGGTAAAAAAAGGTAATCCTGTAATTTTTTGTTGAATTTGTCATCCTAATTCTTTCCATACCAGTAATAATAATGTTTATGAGGCCTAATAAAAACTGTTTAATTCTTTATAAAAAATGTGCGATTAACCCTTGGCATTATCCCAGAAAAAGTAACCCTGTAATTTTTGTTGAATTCGTTATCCTAATTCTTTCCATGTCCATAATAATAATGTGGCCTAATAATAATAATAATAATGTTTATGAGGCCTAATAAAGATTGTTTAACTGTTTGTAAAAAATTGCAATTACCCCTTGGCATTATCCAAAAAAAGCCTGTTATTTGTTGTCGTCTTTCTCATCTGGATTCTTTCCATGCCCATAGTAATAGTGTTTTATAAGGCCTGAAAAAAATTGTTTTAATGTTCGTGAAAATTTGTGATTATTCCTTGACCGTTTTCCCGTTGTTATTTTTTGTTTTGTCTGCTGAAGGTTATCATAGTCTGTTTATTATGGTTGAAAATTAAAAGGGTCTCCTTAGAACCAAATTGTCTCTTTAAATGCACTGTCTTTTCATGAAAAGTATATTGGACAAAAAACTAAATAGAAAAAAAATAAAAGTTCTAAAAAAAGAAAATCAAAATGTCAAAACAGTAAGGTTTGGAGTGTTGTAAACAAATCAAGGATAATAAAACTCATATCTGCAGTGTAAATCACACCCGCTAAAATGATTTGCTCAAATACCATAAGGTCAGATGGAAAGTTAACATCTCCAAATAGAAGTTTTCATCGCCCGGAGACAATGTCAGTTTTTGCGCCCCCCTTCATCAAACTACAACATAGCCTCAAAACCATACTTTGGCACTCTCCTAGAAGCTGCGCCCGGGAACAGCCGCCCTCCCTTACATAAAATTGTTAGTAGAATTCTCCATTTTACATCATCCTTCCCAACCCTGGTTAAATAAATGCTTCTCTTCTTTAATGGACTGCGCAGGCGCTTACATTTCTGTCAAACTTAGGTAGTCCCATGCATTATGTCCCATACATATTCCCAAGATATTTCCGATGTATTAAGATGCATTTTTCAGTTAAAAGATTCTCAAAGAATTCGGAAATATTTAATAAATAAAAAACGTCGGTGTAAGCTGTGTACATTTAAGACAGGTACTTGAACATATAATAATGGATTGGGCTGTTTTCCTCCAGATTTTTGCTTTCAATTGTTACACAAATCTTTATTATAAAGTATTAGGTACAATAACACATATTCGGCACTTTTAGGAGTTTTTGTTCCTCCCCTCACCCCCTCAGAAAATTCATGTATGTGTAAAAGCATTTCCACAGACTAGTAGCGATAGCTGTTAAGCTATTAAAATTCTTTTTTGTAAACAGTGATGACAAATTCTAGAACGCTGCACTTTACATTTTTCAGTTAAAAGGTTCTCAAAGAATTCAGAACTATGTAATTATGTAATAAACTATGGAACTATGTAATAAATAAAAAACGTCGGTGTAAGTTGTGGACATTTAAGACAGGTACTTGCACAGATAATAGGGGATTGGGCTGTTTTCCTCCAGATTTTTGCTTTCAATTGTTACCCTAATCTTTATTAAACAGTATTCGGTACAATAACACATATTCGGCACTTTTAGGAGTTTTTGTTCCTCCCCTCACCCCCTCAGAAAATACATTTATGTGTAAAATCCTTTCCATAGACTAGTAGCGATAGCTGTAAAGCTATTAAAACTCTTTTTTTTAAACAGTGATGACAAATTCCAGAACGCTGAACTTTGCATTTTTCAGTTAAAAACTTCTCAAAGAATTCAGAACTATGTAATAAATAAAAAACGTCGGTGTAAGTTGTGGACATTTAAGACAGGTACTTGCACAGATAATATGCGGATTTTACGTATGTCCATAATTCTGGTTCTTGCTCTAATCTAGACCATGTGCTGGTCTCAAATGCAGCGTTATTACCACAGCCTGTTCATGTTCGGTTGGATATGCCTATTAGTGACCATTTTTACCTTTCTTTTCATTTAAATATTCAAATTCCATCTTTTAAAATTATCCATCGTTCTAGTCAAATTGTAAATAAAATGATCTGGGATCGGGAAAAAATGTGCAAATATCATGAAGAATCAGATGCACTTTTAGCTAAAATAATTGTAAATTATTCTAAGGATGTTGATCAAATTGATATTGATCTATTTTACCTTGAATTTGTTCATAGTTTAAAAGTCGGGGCTAATAAAGCATTTAGAACTGATTCTTTCCGTCGTGGATCTTGTGTTTTAGGTTGGAACCTTAACCCAATTTTAAAGCAAAGCCAAAAGAATGCATGTCAAGCTTGTTACCTTTGGAATTGCGCGGGAAAACCGCGATCTGGACCATTTTATGATGGTATGAAATTAACTAAGCGCGTTTTTCGGGCTGAGTTGCGTTTGCATAATGAAATTATAAAAGATGAAATTGGTTCAAGGATTACTAGTGATAAGAATGAGCTTTGGATTTTGGTTAATTCTAGACGTCGTAATAATAATTGTTCACCAGATTCTAATAGTTATCTGAAGCTAGCTGATTGGATAACTCATTATAATCAAGTTTTTTCATCCGGTGATGCGGCAGTTGAATCACGGCTTGACTCTTTATTATCGGAAGAAATTTCAAAGCCCCGCCCAAATAGTAAAATATCTGTTTCTGTTGATGATGTAACGGTAGCAATTGAAGCTTTAAAAAGTAAGCATTCTTTTGATCATGATGGTATACATTCAAACCATATAAAATGGGCATCCCCCAAAGCAATCCTTCTCCTCGCTACTCTTTTTACTACTATTCTTTCTTATGGAGTTCCTCCAACTAGGTTTTCTCGTGCTACCACTTCACCCCTTTCAAAAAAAGGAGGGAATGCGAATCGATGTTCTGATTACAGGCCGATTACTGTCTCGTGCCAGATTAGCAAAGTTTTTGAGTTAGTTTTATTAAAGTATTTGGAGTCTTGTAACCAAGGCCTGAATCAAATTGGGTTCCGTAAGGGTCTAAGCATGGATGTTGCTCATACCCTCCTTTCTAGAATAATATCCTTTTGTAAGCAATGGGATAGAGTTTATACACTTGCGTTAGATTTTGCGGCGGCGTATGATTCAATTATCCATTCTTGGGCTATGACTGCGCTTCTGATGAATAATGTCCCACTACCAGTAGTTTTGGTTTTAAAAAATGGTATGGCTCCTCTCGTATTCGTATTAAGTGCAAGAATCAGTTTAGTGATTATAATTTTAATTTATGTAGGGGGCTGAGGCAAGGAAGCATTATTTCTCCTTCGATTTTCAATATTACTGTTTCGGGGCTATTTGATCAAATTCGGTTGACTTTTATTTATGGTAAAGGTTATGTTCTATCGTGGATTGCTTAAGCAGATGATTTACTCCTTTTGAGTCGATCGCTTCTGTCACTTCAACAAAATTTAGATTTTTTAGCAAAGGTTTTTAGTGAGCATGGACTTCGTTTTCGCCCTGAAAAGTGTCAGTTTTTAATTCTTGGTCCTAATGCTAATGATCTCGTTAATTCAGAAATTTCTGTTCGTATTTATGATAGTATTTTAAAACCTTTGGAATCTTTTTTATATCTTGGTGTACCTTATGGACCAACTTTAGCTCTATGCCGTGCTTCTGTTTCTAAAGCAGTTAAAAGTAGAATAGCGTCTAGTTTTGGGGTTGTAATTTGTCTTCGCGATCTTCTTTCTCTGAAATCACTGGCTCGGGTATATAATACAGTCACTTTGCCTCAAATTTTAGTTTTTTCATCGCTTCTCCCGTTTTTTAGAATTCGTAATATTGCGCATGTAAAAACCACATTTTTTCAATACTTTTCAATACTGAATCAAATACTTTTTAATGAATGCATATAAAATAAAAAACCCTGTTGATGTTTTGGAGAAAAAGCAAATGAATTTTTTATCCAAATTAAATGTTTTTTCTCATAATTTATATAGAGCTGCGCACGAAGCTTAATTTATTTTATTTGATTTAATTTTTGAATGAAGTGTTAATTTGTGTGGTAATTTTGATTGAAGGCCTTTGCGTATTTGTTGTTATATAGTTTAAAATAATTTTATGGCCTGTTGATTAGCGGTTATTATTTTTATTTATTTCTTTTTTACTCTTCGTATTCGGAGGAAATAAAAAGTTTGAATTGAATTGAATTTAATAAAGGATTGGGCTGTTTTCCTCCAGATTTTTACTTTCAATTGGTACATTAATCTTTATTACACAGTAGTCTGTACAATAACACATAGTCTGCACTTTTAGGAGTTTTTGGTCCTCCCCTCACCCCCTCACAAAAGTCATTTACGTGTAAAAGCCTTTCCACAGACTAGTAGCTATAGCTTTAATGCTATCAAAACTCTTTTTTGTAAACAGTGATGACAAATTCTAAAACGCTGCAATTTGTATTTTTCAGTTAAAAGGTTCTCAAAGAATTCAGAACTATGTAATAAATAAAAAACGTCGGTGTAAGCTGTGGACATTTAAGACAGGTACTTGCACAGATAATAGGGGATTTGGCTGTTTTCCTCCAGATTTTTACTTTCAATTGTTACACTAATCTTTATTAAACAGTATTCGGTACAATAACACATATTCTGCACTTTTTGGAGTTTTTTTTCCTCCCCTCACCCCCTCAGAAAATACATTTCTGTGTAAAATCCTTTCCATAGACTAGTAGCGATAGCTGTAAAGCTATTAAAACTCTTTTTTGTAAACAGTGATGACAAATTCCAGAACGCTGCAATTTGCATTTTTCAGTTAAAAGCTTCTCAAAGAATTCGGAACTATGTAATAAATAAAAAACGTCGGTGTAAGTTGTGGACATTTAAGACAGGTACTTGCACAGATAATAAGGGATTGGGCTGTTTTCCTCCAGATTTTTGCTTTCAATTGTTACCTTAATCTTTATTAAACAGTATTCGGTACAATAACACATATTCGGCACTTTTAGGAGTTTTTGTTCCTCCCCTCACCCCCTCAGAAAATTCATTTCTGTGTAAAAGCCTTTCCATAGACTAGTAGCGATAGCTGTAAAGCTATTAAAATTCTTTTTTGTAAACAGTGATGACAAATTCCAGAACGCTGCAATTTGCATTTTTCAGTTAAAAGCTTCTCAAAGAATTCGGAACTATGTAATAAATAAAAAACGTCGGTGTAAGCTGTGGACATTTAAGACAGGTACTTGCACAGATAAGTAGTTATCTAAGTACCATTTCTACAAGACATATAAGAAAACATTTTTACAAGACATATACACCTTTTCAAAGAGAGCGAGTATCCTCTCACATGGCCTTACATTTCTATAGAAGCTATACGAATTACCATGCTATTCTATGTTCCTTCCATTGTTATTCTATGGGACCTCTACACGTGATTAAACGCGTTATGAAACTATATGTTATTTGCTTATGTCCCGTTGGTACCATTCCAAACGAGCGGGGATTCCCGGCCTGCTCCTAAACATTGCAAAAAAAAGATAACAGTATGAACGGGGGATTCCCCGCAGAATTTTATTTCAACTCCAAGTTTTTTTTTCAACCAGAGTGGTTTTTTTTTAGAGCTGACGCCTGTTTTTTAGGCAGCCAATCAGAGAACTGCTTAACAAATAGTCATTGAAACTCCGTATAAAATGTTCATTCATTGGAATTTAATTTTAATTATGTAGTAGCATATCGAGCAAAGTACACCGGATTCTATTAAATCTGAAACAAAAGATATTTCTATTTTCAATGTGAGTAAACTTTCATTCTTTATTTCCCAAAAAAAATTATTTTACTAGTAAATTCAAATTTCAGGGGGACCTAGCCCCCCGCCCCCCCAACAAAATAAAACTTTAAAATATAATGAGTATATTCGATAGAAAGCGCTAAGTATGCTTTTTTGTGTTATGTAAAACAAAAAACTCCCTTTTCCAGTGCTCTGTTAGGAGCATAATTCTGTAGTTTTAGTTCTTTTTCGTTCAAAAGAATCCTTTTCCAATCGCGCGTTTAAAATGTACTGTCTTTTCCCGCTCTAAATAAAACCATCTGTATTTAACCTGTTACCAAAGAGGGGATGATTTCAAAACAACATTTGGCATGCGTCTTATCGGGATTAAGAAAAACAAAAAAGATGGAAATGTGCGATTCAAGACTCATTGACAAAAGAGTTTGTTTTTTGACCAAATTAGACAGATATTTTTCAATTGTATTTCATGAAAGCAAATGGATTTCACTGATGATTAAGAGGCTTTTATAAAAATATATGACAGGAAAGAGGGCAATGAATCAATTCTAACTCGGTTTTTCTTTACTTGGTATCCGTTAAAAACGAAATTTTTGTGTTAAATAAGTAATTCTTGTATCTTTTAAAAGAGCTTTACGGGGTTTGAGAGAGACTCTGTTCCCTGATTCCGTGTGGTTAGAGGGGATTCTTTGTGCAGATTAATTTTTTCTTCTGTAAAAAGGGAATTGTTTTTTTTCCATACTAAAATTTGCCTTCTTTTTTAAGGAAGAGGATTCCTACAATTACCCTCCCCTGAAAAAGAGCTAAGATTAACGGCGTTGCTCCAATACAACAAGTGCAGATAGGCGGTCCATTGGGGGTCACTCACATCCATTCCAGACCGACGCTGCCTGCTCAAAACTCACCAGTGCCAACTCCTATGCAGCCAGGTAGAAAGCTGAAAAGAGAATGGATAGTTGCTCACATGATGGAGAGTCCCACTGGATCACCTGTACAAGCCAGTGACATCGCCACCACATCTATGCAAGAAACAGACGGCACTCAACAGCAGTCTTAATTTGGAAATGTTAGTGTTTTAACCTCTAGCTTCTAGCTATTTCTATCCAACTTTTTTTGTTTTTTTTTAAGTATTTTCTTTTTACCGTTTTTCAACACTATAAAAGTGTATGTCAGAGATATTAAAATGTCAATCTCCTCCCCCCCCCGACCATTGTTTTAAATTTCTCTGCCTCCCTCAGACATAGCTGAATATAATGCATTTTTTTATTAACAAAGAAAGCACTCTTTTGCGTCTTTCTGAACTTTCTGTGGGGGGGGGGGGGAGGCAAGTATTTAGTTTAAATAATTCTAGGAGGAATTGAGTTTTGAGGATGGGGTGAAAAAAAATGAACATGTTTTTTTTTACTTTATAAAATAATGGTTATTTCACATAGAAAATAAACCCTTTTTTCTATAGGTTAATGAATTAACCTTTTCGCTGTTTTTTCCAACACCGTAAAAGTGTATGTCTGAGATATTAAAATGTTAATCTCCCCCCACCCCCGATCCGAGTGGTAAATTTCTCTTTCCCACTCAGAGATAGCTGAATATAATGCATTTTTTTATTAGCAAAGAAAGCACTCTTTTGCGTCTTTCTGAAAGTTCGGAGGTTGGGGGGTCGAGGAAAGAATTTAATTTAATTATTTCTAGGAGGACTTGAGTTTCTAGGAGTAGATATAAATATGAACATGTTTTTTTTAACTTTATAAAATAATCATTATTTCACATAGAAAATAAAATGTTTTTTCTATAGGTTAATGAATTAACCTTTTCGCTGTTTTTTTCAACACCGTAAAAGTGTATGTCAGAGATATTAAAATGTTAATCTCCCCCCACCCCCGACCCTTGTTTTAAATTTCTCTGCTCCCCTCAGAGATAGCTGAATATAATGTATTTTTTTTTATTAGCAAAGAAAGCACTCTTGCGTCTTTCTGAACTTTCTGTGGGAGGGGGGTGGAGGCAAGTATTTCGTTTAAATCATCCTAGGAGGAATTGAGTTTTGAGAATGGGGTGAAAAAATGAACATGTTTTTTTTTTAACTTGATCAAATAATGGTTATTTCACATAAAAAATAAAACCTTTTTTTCTATAGGTTAATGAATTAGCCTTTTCGCCATTTTTTTTCAACACTATAAAAGTGTATGTGCGTGTGTGTGTAAGTGTGAGTGTGTGTGCATGTGTGA